>NC_090696.1:59871978-60175008 GCF_040954835.1 Lepisosteus oculatus
TTGGATGTTGTTACAAACACTGCATGTGTTTGAAAAAGTTTCCAATTTGTTTTTCTTAATGTCATGGATGCAGTATACTATACACCTAATTCCAGTGTCTTCAATAGCTTTATCTACTACCTCAAAATGACTAAAGGGGGCTTAGAGGCCTTTTACTGACACATTCATGCTTTTTAAAAGACAGTTTTATTAGTCTCCAGCAACTCTATGTAGTTCCGAAGATTTATCTTTCTTGTGTAACGTGAAGAGAATCTGTCGTAAAAGCATATTGTTTTAAGTTTTTAGGCTGAAAAAGTAGACGAGCAATTTGTTGGTGCTAGCTGACGTAAACCTACTGTATGATCTAAGTCTGAGACAGCAGCATATGTGTTTTTTACTAAACTGTGAGCCACCTCATGGTGTGACTGGGGTGAGAACTGAATGCTGACCCCTGGCCTAAAATGTTCAGAAAAGTGAGAAAGTGACTGGAGCGATTGAGCAAGAATACACGACCTTGGCTCTTACATCTTCATTCTGTTGCAGGATTTGTAGCTCAATTAGTTTCTTATTTAATTAAAGGACTCTTAATCATTTGATCATGCTTATAATGATCACTGAAAACATTTCTTAAGGAAAAAACGGCTTGTGATATGAAAGAGTCAGTTAACCCCTTGGACAGAGACAAAAGGGCTTCGCTCTGAGTCCATCTCGTCTTCCATCTTGAAGTCCAACAATTAGTCATAATTGAAGCAAAACAAAGCTCTTGCCATGATAACATGAAGCAGGTTAGGCTGTGTGCCTTCTTTAATTCTGTTTTTCTTTTCTTTTAGAAAGACCTAGTGATGAAGAGGTCTTTCCTGCTCCTGGGCCTGTCCGTCTTTGCTGTCTTTGGCAGTCATGTTATTGGGTTTCCTGGTTCTGGAGGCCTGTGTACCCTCGTGATGGCGTTTCTGGCAGGCATGGGTTGGGCGGATTCCAAGGTCAGTGGGCCAGTTAGTGAAGTAGCAGCTTATCTTGGTTTCCCTGGGAGGTGTTCTTCCCGTTTAGGGTGCGTCTGACTTGACCTCTGTGATTTAAACCCTTTATCCAATGCAGGAGTGTCTGAGCAGTGACATAACATTTATGGAAAACCTGGCTGTGCCACTATTGGCAGTGTCAGTGGACACCTTTGATGACAGTACCTTCTGGTGTGTGCTGTCATATGTTCCCCATGGTCTCATTGGTATATGGACCAAATTGTATTGTTCTATAATGCATAAATGTTGCAATACAATGGCATAAGTCTATAAAGGAAATCTGAAAATGTATTTTAAATTGCAGATTAAAACTGGTCATTTGCAACTTTCTTATACTGACTAGTTGATGATGATGTTTCTTCTGAAGGAATAACTTTATTGTTTTGTATTTCATTTTGGCTGGTTTAGATATCAGTTTTTTAATTTATTTTTATATGAAATTGCTTGGTCATCTGCTGCATCTACAGTGGCTTTCATTTTTCCATTTAATCTCATTTGAGCAGGGTGCTGTGGAGAATGTTGTTGGAAGGGCCTGGGACATCTTCCAACCACTTCTTTTTGGTCTAATTGGAGCAGAAATATCTGTGTCTTCCCTAAATCCGAATACAGTAGGTAAGATTTGTTTCCTGTTACGTACTTTTCTGCCAGAAAATGTGAATTATTAAGGCTTGATTCTCTTAGAAAATGAGAATATTTAAAGTTCAAGTACTGTATATAAAGAAGTGTTTGAATCCGAGCACAGTATTATAATGAAGGAAGAATGTATTATCATAAACATTCTAGGCCATGGAAAATGTAAACAACCTGAAAGACTGTAGATTCACAGGCCAGGAAAAATCACAGAAAGAGACAAAAGAGAAATAGAAGATGACCAAAGAAATAAACATCTATGAAAACTAATTAAAAGGTAATGACAAAATGGATATAATAAGAATAGAACATCTGTTAGAGGAGGTCGTTTAGCCCATATAGCTCATTTGGTTTGGGGTAGGTAATTCATCTGAGGATCTGATCCAGCCATTTTCTGAAAGAAGCCAGAGTATCAGCTTTAACAGCTTGACATCATGGCTTGTTCCTGACTCACACAACCCTTTTGTGTAAAGAAGATCTTCCTGTTCTTAATTGTGCTTCTACTTGTGTAATCTGGTTCATGTTTCACTGTTGATCCTGAAGAAGTCAACTTTGTTACAATGTGAATACCTTTGAGGATGTAGCAAACTTGAATGAAGTCCTCTTTTAGTCTTTTCTGTTTGAGGCTAAGACTAAAATTTTTTTGACAGATTCAAAAGCAATTGAAGAGAGTCCATCTTGTCTTCCACTTTGAAGTCTAACTAGTCATCAGTGAAGTGAAACAAAGCTGTTACTATGGTTACAGTATGCAGGTCAGGCTATGTGACTTTTTAATTCTGTTTAGAGTGCTCTATCCAGCTGTTTAACTTGTTATTGTTAAGGCTCAGTATTATAAATAGGACTGGATGCCCAGGACATCTCAGGAGTGTTGTACTTCTTAAATATCCTTAAATATCCCCAGTGTATTTTCTTTGCTTGTGCCTCTAATTCACATCCACTGTCTTCTCAGGTCTTGGTGTGGCCACCTTGTCCATTGGTGTGGTAGTGCGTGTTCTGTTCACATTTATTATGGTGACGTTTGCTGGGTTTAACATCAAGGAGAAGGTGTTTGTTTCCCTAGCCTGGATGCCTAAAGCAACTGTTCAGGTATAAACCATTTAGTATATAAAGATTATCCTTTACTCATTAAAAAAATAATCAATGTCAAATTAATATGTTGTCTACTATTCATCTTAGTCTGATTAAAAAAATATGTATAAAGAATGAGCTAGATATGTTAATTATAATAAGGATGTGTTAGTGCAACACAAAGGTGGAGCTGACTTTAAGAGTAGTGTGTGGCTTTCCATGAGGGTCAATCTTCAGTGTTTCAATGCGGAAGCCAGTATGTGTTTGAAGCATGTTAAGCTCTGGAATACTATTAAGAATAAAATACAGAAATAAAAAGAATTGATCACCAAGAGTAGCAGCATGGAGGAATGGTGGCCAGTATTGCTGCCTCTCCGTTCTGGGGCCTGGGGTGCTATCTGCGTAGAGTTTGCATGTTCTGTCTGTGTTTGCATGGGTTTCCTCCAGGTGTTCCAGTTCCCTTCCACAGCCCTCCCAAAGACATACTGGTAGGGTAATTGGCTTCTGGATAGACTGGCCCTGGTATAAGTGTTTGCCCTGCAATAGACTGGCATCCCATCCAAGGTGTTCCCTGAATTGTGCCTGCTGGTTGCTGAGATAGGCTCCAGCTCCCCCACAGCCCTGAATTGGATGAGGACACTATGGTGGCGCAGTGGTTAGCATTGATGCTTTACAACGCTGGGGCCCTGGGTTCAATTATTGGGGTACTATCTGTGTGGAGTTCCTAGGTTCTTCCCTTGTTCACATTGCTTTCCTCCACGTTTCCTCCCATTGTCAAAAGATGACATACCAGTATGTTAATTGGCTTCAGGAAAATTGGCTGTGGTCAGAGTGTGTATGTGTGTGACCTGTGCTGGGCTGACATCCTGCCTGTCCTGTCTTGTACCCTTTGCTTGCCCGGATAGTCCCTCTCTCCCCCTGTGACCCTGTACTAGATAAAGCAGTGCAGAAAATATTTGGATGCATGATCACCACCAAAAACTTTGGTTAGCAGTGGGCATTCAAAGGGGGGAAAGTAATCTGGTGCTATCGATGGCACCTAGTTCATGATGCCTGACAGTGAATGCTGTTTGAATTGAGTACAGGAGTGAATAGAAATGTCATTTGTAAAAAGCACGTATGCAAAATGTCATGTCTGCAGGCTGCTATTGGTTCAGTTGCCCTGGACACTGCCAGAGCTAAACAGGATCCAGTGCTGGAGAAGTATGGAATGGATGTCCTCACTGTGGCCTTCCTGGCTATCCTGATCACGGCACCGATAGGAGCGCTAGTCATCGGGCTGACTGGACCAAGGCTGCTGCAGAGTCCTAGGGCGGCTCCCAAAGAGAACGGGGAAGCAGGTGAAGCAGGTGAGGCTCCCTAGGGACAGGCGCTTTGTTTCCATCTGATACCAGCTCCAGATTTTGCATGTTTCTTTGAGGTTTCTGTTTACCGAAGCGTTCTGCTGGCAAGAACGACAGAGCAGAACTTCTGTGGAAGTTAAATTCTAGGTTAGCTCGCAGGGCCAAGTAATGCTTTGTAAGTATTTGTAATCTTATCATTTAAGTGAATTGTATTCTAATTCCTTGTTTTTAATTGTGCTACTTTTGATATCTCTTTTTCTTGTTAGCTTTTTTTTCCCCTTCTTATGGTAAAGCACTTTTGGTAGCTACTTTTAAAGGTGCCATATAAAATAAAATATTATTATTTTTAAATTTTGCAGTTCTGTTTTCCAGATAATACACAAGTTCCTAGATATTTTTTATCAATTATTTCATTTGTTCTTGGACTATGTGGCTAAAGTAACACAAGCCCATAGACCGGATAGTACCGGATACCGGAGGCTGAATTAAGTTATTGGAATAATGAAACGGAAACAGGCTAAAGAACAATGTCACCTGTCTGTTATGTTCCAGTGAGAAACTGGGTCGATCAAGACATGCGCACAAGTCACTAATATTGTTTCCTAACTGAAAGATTGCTATGGGGTTCATTAGCAGACCAGTTCTGCTCAAAATAAACTAACAGAATCATCACATGATCAGAAATAAATACTGAACATTTAAAGGCTGACATATCAGTTTCCAGGCAATGAAACTCTTAGGGCTTAATACTATATTCTTACACAATTAAATTCCTAAAATAATTTTTAAGATATATCAGGGTATATTATTATTTAAGGTGTTGTCAGCCAGATGTTATGTTAGTACATAGTGTGGAAGAAACACACAGGAAAATGGATATATATACATCTACTAGTCATAAAGAGGATTGTGTACAGGTAGTTCTCCAGTTGACACCAGATGTTCATGAGCATGGCTTTAGAAGCCATCTTTTTTCCATGGAAACTGAGATTCAATGTGTGTTACATATATATATGTATATAATATATATATTTATTTCTCATGGCCACTCCAGCACAATAAACTCTTCTGTATTATGATGGAGTACTGATGCAGGGAATGGACTTCACTGGGGCCTAACTAGTTAGTTACAGTACAGTGATGAAACCACCAACAATAACACAGCTCCCATACTGTACTCTACATTTCTTTCTGTCGGTACTAATGTGTACAGTCAAGTACAGTTCTTGACACATGTTTTCCAAGGCATTAACAATGAAATAATTTGCATTGTTTTTAAAATTTTAGGTAAATCAAAAGAGGAAGATGAACCACAACAGTCTGTGGCATACGAGAGCAGATTTTGAAGCCAGGAGGTTCACTAATGAAGTAAAGAAGCTGGATACTGTCAAGAGACTGTTAAAATCTGTGAATTGAAGTAAGAGTTGCACCACTTGCCATCCAGCCAATTGGAAATGGAAATACAGCTTTTATTTTCATGCAAAAATTATTAATGCTTGAATTTTTTTGGCATTGAATGTGATTCAGAGTTGCATCTCTGTCGTCTGACATTTTGTTTCTAAAATCATTTGTGCAACAGCTTAGTTTAGTGAATTCTTATAGTAACTGCGGTTGAGTTTACATCTTTAAGTGGGCACAATTTGTAGATGAAATTCGGTGAGATACTGTAGATTTTGAGAATTACTGCATCATGCTTAGTCACTTCAGTGAAGTGACAATTCCAGTAAGTGTCTTTTCAAGTGAAATTATATTGTCTTCAAACAGGCTACAGCCCTCCCACATATAAAATCAACAAGTGTGATTTTAATATTTATCTAGAAATGATTTCAGTCAAACACAAGCAACGTTAAAAAGACATGAAAAATGTTTGTTTCCATCTCGGGTTTCTCCAGAGATGTATGATCATACTTACAGTTATCAGTGCAGTGACTCTCAGATGTGACATTTAAATAGCAATGGGACATCAAGATGTCTCATTTTTACTGAATCTTTCCAAAAAATGACAACAAACTGAATATAATGTTTTTTGTCTCAGGAAGCAATAAATTGGTATTACACACTTAACATTTAATTATAATATGTAACTGCATGGATGTGCATCATTCTATTTTTCATGTCCTAATTGTACATTATGAATACAGTTGTAAAACATTTATGTTAAAACAAAATAATATATTTAGTAATAACAGATAGCAACTTTGAGGGTTCTATTCTAAAATTAATTTTGCGTGTAAAATGAAAATGTCACAAGATTACACTGTTGGTATGCTATATGACAAAAAAGGCCCGCAAAAAACAGCTATTATAAGCATATTACCTAAAGAAGTCATTAAGACTTAATGTTTCTCAAAGGCTGTAGAAAACGACATTGTAGCAGTTTTTAAGGGGATCACAGACTAAAAAAAATTGTGATCAATAAAAAAATAAAAGGAGTTGATACTTGGTTGAGTTTATAACAGAAGTTCAGGGGGAAGGTTAGATCCTAATCGAATATACTTCTGCTCGCCTACATATATGTTTCACACCCAGGTCTTCCGTTTGCATATCTCTGTCACATCCCCCCAGCACCCAAACTACACCCTTGCAGCAGCTCCTTAGCTCATTCCTCGCAATAGTGAGGGGGGTTTGGGAAGTCTATTCTCATAGCTGTCACACTAAATACTCACAATATGTTCCGTCCCTCTATCTCATTCATTAGGATCTAACCAAACTACAACTACTGAGGTTTTCTTAGAAAATATAAAACAGATCATAATTTGAATTGCTCTACATGAAGATCTGATCTTTCAAGATTTCCCTTCTATGTTTAACTTGCAGGAAAAAGTATTATTTAAAATACATATAATAAGAAAATGAGTTTCTCTTTTGGAATAAATGTAAAAAGTGGTCAACTATACTGCAAACTGCCATATTACAACCACAAGATTGAGTGATTTATTTCAGGGTCTTTGCTTATGAACAGGATAATATGTTTGCAATAGTCCAGTAATAAAACAGATTTGTGTGTATATGTCTAAATAATGTACTTGCTGTATTATTGAAAGTTACATTTGTATATATTTTTGTACTTGGAATTTTAATCTATTTCAATAAACTATTTCTCCCATCATTATAATTATTTTCTAGCTACATATACAGTACCTTTGACATATGACAGCATAGAAACATTTGACTCTTGACTTTACTTTCCCAAATTAATCTAACATTATTATTTTAGAAGCTCTGAGCATTTCAAATGGCATTTATTTGTTTTGTACACTCCAGCATTTTACTTACTGGAGTTCATACCTGTGAAATGCATTTTCCACTTATCTGTCCATTTTCTAACCACTTAATCCAGTTTAGGTTTGTTGGGTAGACAGAGCCTGTTCAAGCAGACAATTATGATATAACATGATGTGGAGACCTTGTAAATATCCGAAACATGTGTTGAAATCCAAAGAAAAAGAAAACCATTTGGGTGTTTAGTAATATAGATGCATGTTTCCTGATTAAACACATGGCATACTGAACCAGAGAAATGTGCTCATGGTTGTTCAGTAGTTCAGTTAATTGTTACCTGTTTTAATTATTGACTCTCCTTTTTAGTTTGAATATGTTTGAATATGTTCATTAGAGCTCAAAGAGCAGATAATTACAGGTGGTTTGAAGTCTTTCAA
This sequence comes from Lepisosteus oculatus, assembly GCF_040954835.1. Taxonomy (NCBI): domain Eukaryota; kingdom Metazoa; phylum Chordata; class Actinopteri; order Semionotiformes; family Lepisosteidae; genus Lepisosteus; species Lepisosteus oculatus. The sequence goes on from NC_090696.1 coordinate 59,879,674, forward strand.
CTTAATCAACTTTTTACTTTAAATATTTTGTAAATCATTCTTGTATGAAAAATATATAGCCTCTATATGACCTATCTTTAGTATAATTGTTTTCTGAATGGAATGTTGTTTAATGCTGTGTTTTAGTTGGGATATGCATAAGGTTCAGAGCTTTAAATATAAATAAAGGTGAATTTTTAAAATAATTGATCACTGTTTTGTAATTCAATTCAAGTTAATTCAACCATTTACTTTCCACATTTGTGGTGTTTCACACTTAAAGCATTTTGCAAGCTTAAGTTTGACTTCAACGGGAGGGGATATTTATGTTAGGCACAAAGTTTGGATTTTTTCTCTATGTAAATGATTTGATTACACAGGATTGTAAACTGCTTATTTTCCTAAACATGATACAGTTCCTAAATATAATCATTATCAGAAACGGATTCAAAAGGTGTTTTTGTATGTAACAAAGTGTGATGCAATGGAAAACATGAAAAGTGAAAAAGACATACTTTATCATGTCTGCAGTAATCATGTAGCATCTACCACGATGCTTGATGTAGCCTGAAAGTAATATTCATGAGGTGTCTGGACCTGAAAATTACATAGCCTACAAGCCTCACTAAAATAATTCACTACTGCTTCTGCTACACTCTGCGCATTCCTGTAAAAAAACCAGATGTACACAGTTCATACATGGTACATACAGTAGTACCATGGTTATAGCTCTCCTATAATTCCTGGCAGAGTTACACACAATTAATGCAAACTTGTCTTGGAAACATTAACATGACGACGGTTACATCCTGACACTCTGTTTTCAAAAGCATATCTTCACAGTCATATTTTGAATATTTATACATCAAAATGAAAATACATGTAAATGCATGTACATTTGACAAAATTTGATATCCTGATAACTTCTGGCTGGGAATAAAATACCCAAATAAACAAACAGAACTTGAATGGAGGTTTGTTCTTACACCTCCTGAACAAACACGTTTGAGGCAATGTAAAGAGGAACCAAACAATAGGATGCAAAATTATCAGTAACATCAAAACAATGGCACATTCAGGCAGTATTATGAATAAGGTGTTGTTGGTGATCGTCTTTTAAATGGACACATTCTGGTACAAGAATGAGTTCAATTAGAAGTCACCGTGACGTTCTTTACTATTCTTATTTAGTTAGCCCTGTAAGTGGGCAGCACTGTGGCACAATGAATATCATCCCTGCCTTGCAGGGATGGGGCCCTGGGTTCAATTCCTGGAGTGTCTTTGTGTGGAGTTTGTATGTGTTCTCTGTGTTTCCTCCTATCAGCACTCACTGAGTGAGTGTAAGTGTCCTTGTTGTACCCCACCTTGTGTCTGTTGCTTGCCAGAATAAGCTCGGGATCCCCCAATACCATGAATTGGTTAGAAAATGAATGGATGGTAAGTTCATGTAAAAATCAGGCACATATAAAAACTGTACACAGGCAGTGTGAAAATAGAGCAGTTGTGTTATGTAATTATGTAAAGGTTTGAGCCTCCTCTTCCTGTGGCTAGGGGTGCTGTCCCTTTACCAAGTGGGTTAAGCCAAATACATCCTACCTATGCAAACATTCACACAGTAAAGCATCCGATTCTTGGATGTTGTTGTCCCTCAGGAAATGTAGTTCTCTTAGTTTCCAGAAGGGCCGGGAGAGGGCTGTGTGTGAGGTTTTGCGAAATGAGACAATGTGTACATGAGGCCAAGGCCCAGTGTGAGAGTTGTACGCAAAGGTAGCAGAAAAAGAAGGTGGCAGAGGCATCAATAACTTTGCTGTCAATATATAAAACAGATTTCTCATTTTAAAATAAGGATCATAAAGGGATATACTGAATATGTACTGTGCAGTTGGAGGTGGCACTTTTTAATGTACGGCAGGGCTCTGTATTTGCTGTATGTAGTTTAAACACCCTTCAAAGCTTTTTTGAGAACCTATGAATCTTTATCCTCATTGTAATGGCCCTTATGCATTGGTAGCTGGAAAAAATAACTGGTAAGACTTCAGCTTGTAGCAGTGAAGGCCCTGACAATGATAGATCTGACTGGAGAGCTGGTTTTAAGGTTTCACTACTGAACCTTTACATCCCCTCACTAGCTGCTCAGCATTTAGAAGACTCATCTCTAAAACAAGGGAATGAGCTGCAGAAGTGGTGGAAACAAATGATCTGTCTCACAGTTTGTTGTCACTGGGAATGTTTTAAATGTTCTGAAAAATGTCAATTCTGCAGTATGTCTCTTGTCAATTGTGAAATTATGTAATATTGTAATTATCAATATTTCCTAACATTCCTGTTTTATTGTTGTATGGCTGGTAAAGTGACTTCTATTTGTTTTCCACAGACTTTGCTTTAGAAATGAACTGTTTGATTTCAATAATAATTCCTTACAGTTATATAGCACTCTTATGGACACTCCACACCACTTTACAGGTAATGGGGGCGCCCCTTGACCACCACCAATGTGCAGCCCCACCTGGATGATGCAACGGCAGCCATAGTCTGGTAATTCAGAGATAGGGATTATTAGGAGGCCATGAGGCTCACTCCTGCTTAGCTGCAGTGCATTGACAGTTGTGAGTTGCAGGGTGATAAGGCTGCTGGCAATTTTTTATTAGAAGTGGTTGATGAAGTGAGCAATTCCCTCAGTCCGTCTGAGCTGAGCAGCCCTTCAGAGATCCCCTTCCCCTTTCTTTCAGAATGCTACAGTTTGTGCCAAATGTACTGACTGTTATTAGGCTAAGAAGATTAACTGAGGAAACTACATAATCTGTGTTTATGCTTTCACATTTTTCACATCTTTTCTTTTTCAATTCATGAAATTCTGGTCATTTACTTTTGCTATGCAGTCCTCAGTTTTAGAAAATGGTAAATTTATCATATTTAAAATTCAGCACACAAATGATCAAAATTAAAATGGAAAAAAAACTTGATGTAAACACTTTTATTATTAAACATTGTTCTCTATTATTTTTTTACACAATTATTTAATCATGGAACATATCAAGCTAATAATTAGTTGAATCAGCATAGAATCTGACATGTGTTCTTAAATAGTATTGGTTTTTACCTTTTAACTTTTACAAATAAACTTGGGAATCTGACACACAAGACTGAAACCAAAAAATAACAACTGAATGGTAGACTGTAACAGTGCTTCCAGAATATAGTCAGAGAGAGATGGACAGTTTCAGGACTCATGGAAAGAATTGCTATGATATACAAGACAAAAACGTGATTACACATCTAGCTTTCAATATGGAGTTCTGATGGTTTTTTTATTTTCCTCACAGCTTTTCTGCTTCTAACTTGTATAACCCATTCCTTTTTGTTTCTCCTTCCTGCTGTTCTGGAACTACTAAAAGGTTAAAAAATGCCTTTAGAAAGTCTTAGGCATCTTTAAATAAGATTAAAAGGAAATGTAAGGAAGCTGTTTTCACCACTGTAATAAACATTAGCACAAAACACCAAAAACATACTAATGAAATAGCTTGGTGCTTATTTATAACAGCTACAGCTTCACTTACATCTAGTGTATCAGAGTGGAAATAAATTAGTATTATTTTAACTAGCTTGAAGCGATAGAGACTGTGGTGGTATTGATGGATTTAACACTTTACTGCCTTTTTATAAAGTCAATGCCCTCTAATTGAAAAAAGATCCCCAACAGCAACTACAGGTAGTGATGAAAGGGTTATTGCCCAGGATCTTAAGTTTTAATTTGCGTCATTACTGACTAATCTTGGAATAGTTTTGAAATTTAATGTCCGCAGCTAATGAGCCCAAGGACCTTAGTCCACCTCAAAAGTGCAGTTTTTTTTATACAGCTTGCCTTTCCAAAATGCAGTGGATAGGAATGTGGTTTGGCCACACATCTCCAAAATTTTTGACAAAGGCAGTGAAATGTATCATCATCATGTCAAAGTTTAAAAGACTGGATTTCGTGTGAATTTAAAAGTTTCGACATTCGACAAAAAGAATGTATTTTTCAACAAATTTTTCGACATTTTACAAATGTTTTCCAAAACAGCCCAGTGAGGCAGAAGAACAAAACACAGTTCGAACTTTGACGCCTTCGAAATCCAGACATGTATCTTTTTCTTTGATCCGAACATGTGAATTTATACAAAATCAAACATTAGCCACAATTATTGATTCTCATTATCTGAAGGGGAGTACAGAGAGGTGCAAAAACATTAAAATACAAATTAAAATTAAAACAAATAGCTACAATCACAAAAACCTTAAGGATCATAATGTGATGACAAGATGGATTATAGAACTTTCTTCTTCAGAATGAGCGGTCCCACATTGTCCCCTGTCAACTCGTTGTGTTTTATGTGCGATTTATCACACACAGGAAACTGAAACAGGAAAGAAAAAAAGTGTTAAAAAGCCGATAATGCAAATGGAACAGAGTGGTGTTAAAAAGCCAAAAGCCAACTAGAATCCTTCTGTTATAATCACAAATGTACACGGCCATACCCATCTCTTACAATTCCAACAAGAGAGTGACCTCTAACCACAATGGCTGTTTTAAAAGTAAAATATGCAGAGAAACCAAAATGTATTAATAAGGACAGTACAATGCACAGGCTCCAACCAGTTTAAGCCTTACTACAATGCTGAGGTGAAGCAACATGAATAACTATTCATGATTAAATGTCTTTTCAATACATCTTTTCTCTTATTTTAGTTAAAAAAAACTAAAAAGATCACACTTTCTTCAGAATTGACCTGTAGCTTCCAATACATTCCCTCTGTCCAAGCATTCTACAGAATGCACTGAACATTTATTAAATTGGATTTTAAATTAGTATACGAGAACTCTGCAAGCTGCTTTCACCTCAGGTATCTGAATATGTCGGGACATGACAGCCATATACACTGAATTTGTTCTAAAATACAGCTTTGATGTGGCCAGTATGACATAAATCAAGGGACTGTATATTACAGGGTGTTTTTGTGGTGTCTTATTAACTTCACTGTGTTTACACCTATTCTAGATATAGAGTGGAAACGTTAAAATACCGTAGAGGGCAATATCAAGAATCTTGAAACAACCGCAATGTTTTTTTCTATATGCCACAAAAAGTATTTCACAGACCAAGAAGTTGTCCCTCTACAGACTTTCATGCTTATGCTACACTTTTGAAAATGATAACATGGAGTAAAACTTGATCTCCAATCTTTCCATGTTTTAATCTGTTTCTTTTGGTGATCAGTATAATAAAGCAGATCCAACTCCATTTCTAGGTAAAAGAAATAAATGAAGCAACTAGTTTTTTAAATTCTGAGCAAACCATAGGAAGGCTTGGAATCAACAAGTTCTACTCTCCGTGACATCAAAAAACAAAATCCCTTTAAACAAACGGGTGCATAAATCACTCTGTGCCATTTTTCAGAACACTTGATTGCAAATGTGCAAAGTGAGAATTTGTAGAACGGAGAAAATCTGAGCATTTAGAAACACTTTAGAGCAAATCAACAACAAATCTCTACTTGTGGAAAAGGCAGAGAAAGCTATTTGGCCTACAATTCACTGCTCTCCTTCACACAGCTGAATCTAAAAGCTCTCATGAAAAGCAACTGGAGGTTTTGCATTTGGCTGTTTCCCTCCTGTCTTTGGAAACCAAACAAATGGATAAAAAGATCATACACATCAAATGTGGATGATGTAAGGCCTCAAATTTAAAAAAAAAAACAATTTCAATTGAAGCAAATACAAAAAGATTTTTTATTTGTACTACAGAAAGCCTGACCTGAAACACACAGGTAATCTGTATTGCAAGCCAGCAAATACAGTAAATACTTCAGTTGTTAAAAGAGCAGATAGAATTCCCTTTTTAGTGAATATCAAGGTTCTCAGAACTGGAGGGCTAGTAGGACTACAGCTCACCTTTGCTTTTAATAACCTCAATCAGCATGTTATCGGACATAATTGACCAAAATCACTGAGCTCTTCAGGTGGTGGTGTCTGAATAAAGAACATCTGCAAATACACCCTTCCTCCAAGACAGGGACACTACAAATGTGTTTCCATAAATGTAACAAAAGAAGAACGACTTCTCATTTCAAAGCCAGCTACAATTATGTTTTTTAATTCAGTCTATTTGTAGGGGCAGGACAGTGGTGCAGGGGTCAGCATTCCTGCCTCACAGTGCTGGGGCCCTAGGTTTAATTCCAGACCTGGCGTGCTGTCTTTGCGTGTTCTCCCCATGATTGCTTGTTTCAGGTGCTTTGGTTTCTTCCCATAGTCCAAAAAACATATTGGTTCTGTGAAAACTGGCCCTGGTGTGAACGTGTGCATGTTTGTATCTGTGTCTGCCCTGCAATGGACCGGCATCCCATCCACGGGGTACACTGCCTTTTAGCCTTTGCTGGCCAGAAGAGGCTCAGGCTCCCCTGCAACCCTGAATTGGAATATGTATTTAGAAAATGGATAGATAGTCTATCTGTGTTGTTTGCTTCACTACCAGTGTACGTTACTTATTCAACCTGAATTGGCTCACTTCTTCATTTACTGATGCTGTGCATGCCCTTTCTGAATCCAAACAAAAACCATTTTGAGGGACACAGGGTGGAGAGCAGTGCTTGACATGAGTTAGAATCCATTTTGTTTAAGTTTTTATCACTTGTAAAAATAAAGGAAATGACAATCTAGCATTTGTTTCAACTTTCTGAAGTCATACTGCTCTGACAGACGAATCACGGCGTAGCCTTGTGATTAGATGCAGTACCCCAAGGCTTCCAAAATGAATCAGCAAATAGCTCTGAAGTCAAAACAAAAGTGATAATTTCATGAGAAAAGCAAGCTCAACAAGATGAGTCCTGCATTTACAATTTTAAACAAAATAGAAATAAATATTCTTTAAAAGAACTCAGTAATATGGGCTGTCTTCAACTCCATGTGAAAACAACCTCTCATTCTCTAAAAGACATAAAATTAACTTTTATTTTCAGACAGAAAAGGTTTACACTACAATTATGAGGCTTATTCCTTTTACATCATTCTATCCCCAGGAGACACAGAGGTTAGTCTTGAGTGTTTGATGTATCAGAAAAGAAGAACTTCTCACCGTTTTGGAACGCCAACACCTGCAGTAACAGGCATTTGTGCTTTTTAGATCTTCAATGTCGATTTCGTTGACGACTTTAGGGTTTTCCTTTTGAATCTTCAGGTTGATTAGACTATCCTTCTGTTTTTTCTTCTTGGGCAGGAAAGGGCGGATGGTGAGGTAACCCAGCAGGGCAAGAATCCCAAGAAGAGGCAGCAGCCGTAACCACTCTGACACTGAACAGAGAACAGCAGGCAGGGCTTAAATTTCAATTTTCTTGGTGATGGCAAAAAAGCCATTTGTACACAAAGTATTATTTTTGGTGGTGCATTCTAACACTGGTGTGGTTTCCTTTTGTTGATTGGTAAAGAGTTCTATGTATTTAATTTGCAACAAATGTGAATGCGCATAGCAAAAAGCACTAAAGCAGAACCATCTGCCTGCATCTACTATTTGTTTCATTTAGCTGAAAATTATAATGGGCACACCTTCTTCTGGTGCTGCAGTTCCTAATTTGCATGGAATGAAAATAAAATGCACTGAACATAGCTCTGTATACCTGAATATGTTTGTTTTCTAAATCAAGTGTCCACAGAAATGCACCACAGCAAAACTGCTGTCCTTTTACAGCAAATAGATCACTCAGCAGAGTAGAAAACTAGAAAACAGAAAAGTATTTTGCAAAATGTATTGAATGGGTGGTCTTCAGCAAAATTAATGTGGTAGTATAAATGGTATTTTTCACTTACTGTATTTTTATTTGGTTTTTTTTTGCTAATGTGTGCTTTTGTAAACAGTATTTTACATTGCCAAATTATTAAGGCAAAATGTTTTTACTCTCCTACAGTTATTACTCACTATAATGCATTTTGGAGACTAATAACTTCTTTTTATTGAAGCAGAAAAAAAAAACATGAAATAATGCAACAGTCAAACAGTCACAGTTTTAAAAATTAGCTAGAGATTGGTAGGAGTTAGCAAAAGATGTACGTGTGAAGAAAAATTTAACAGTCATGCTGTCATCTTATCTACAGCTAATATTTACAGCTCAGCTGTGCTCAAAAACACAGAAAGGGACACTGCATAAGTTAACAGTTTGAAAGGAGCAAGTGACGTTCAGACAGAGTAGGGGGTTAAAGGGGATGTTATTCTTGCTTTTGCTCATTCCTGCTATGTTCACATATTCTGATTCCTGAACATTTAGACACATTTAGAAACTTCCTGTTTAATGAAGAAAAGGAATATGCAGAACTTAAACTTCTCTGTCCACTTCTCAACTGAGGAGAAGATAAACCCTTTCAGATAAACTGGAGGACTCACCACTCAGAAGTGTTGGCTAGGTTTACCTATTGTGGATCAATTCAGTCTTAAAACTCCTGGACAAGCTGTGGTTATGCTGTTGTTGAAGATTTCCATCTCACACCTCAGTATCCTGAACTGAATACAGATTTTACAGCTTCAACAAGCATTTTGCCAGACGTGAAATCTTTATTTCTGCCCATTCGGTTCAATTTCTGACTTAAACAGGGCCTTTTTAAAAACAATTCCCCACATTCTCAAACTCAGAACACTACAGGATTTAAATGGGAGTTAGATTTGTTTTTGTGGTCATGTCGTATGTATTATCTTTAATAATGCAAATTACAATTGCATCGTAAGCTGAATAAGGTAAACAGGCAGGTTGCATTGCTGTATCTTGGAAATGAAGTTTGAAACTTAAGAATATAACCTATATAACAAAATGTTATCTTTTCTGCCACTACTGCCTTCTACTGTATTTTACTGAACCTAGCTGTTCCCCTTTAATGTTTTATACAGTTATTATTAGTTTTCTCCTGCCGCAGACAATACATTTTGGGGTTAATCTGTAACGTGCAATCCTGCATTTCTAAACCTCTTAAAAAACAATAGGCATTTTTGTATTAACATTAGTTGCTTCATTTTATAATCTCACCATTAATCGTGTTAAAATACGATTAGTAATTAAGAAGGTTTCCTTGTCTTGGGAACATTGGCTTGATTTTGGCTGTTATTTTTTCATGCAATTTGGTTTTAAGAATAAATGAACAATAGTTTAGAAATGGTCTAAATACAGCTTATTAGCACTTATGATTTGTTTTGGTTATTTCTATCATTTTAATCATTTTCCTTCAAATTTGCAGGTGATTCAATTAGAAAGACACTGGTCGAGAGGACACAGGAGGGCTGTCCACTCATCTTTTGGAAATGTAAACTCAGAAGAAAACCTAAAAACACCCTCTTTTCAACAGGGAGAAACAAATAACATTACAGGTCTCGGTGGAGACATTTTAATGCCAGTTGAGCCCCTACCAATAAGCTGAATAAAAATCCACGTTCATATAATCAAGGCTGCTGAATTTTATTCATTTATATAATTAACTGCTATTATGTCACCACTCACAAACAACACCACACAAGTTGTCTTTATGTACCCATTTTTGCTTATTCTTATACAACTTAAATCAGGTAAAAAAAAGTATGTTCTTAGATGTTGAAAATAAATCTTTAAAAGTTAAAAAAAAGTTTAGAACAACTTTAGTGTATGAAAATGAAGAGTTAAAATCATTAGCTGTTAACATGACGGGGTTTTTTTTAGCTGGTCTTATGAAACAGCATTTGTTATATACCACGCCAGTCACATGCTTTCATTCAAGATTGCTCTCCTTCTTAAGTCTGGACATGCTGAGTCATACAGATGTTTTTTATCTGAAACTTAGGAACCCAGACCTAAGTTGGAATTGAGCACATATGATCGCCTAATATAAACTAACATGCAAAAACCTCAAGAGTTATTTGGCACTAATACCAAAAATGTATGCTTATAGCCGTGTTATCCTGGGAACACAGCTTTAAGCATGACAGCTTCTGAAAATAAGATAAATATATTCTAGACAAGTAATAAATGTTAGCACGTCGTTGCCCTCCGAATCACTTTGTGTTGCCTGATCGGATCTTTCACCCACCTACAGTACCTGATTATCTTTCAAAGCAGTACAGCAAACATGAAATGAACTAAAAGAACCTGCTTTGTTATCCCCTGTAAAGGCGGTCATCTCCTGCCCACATCGACAACAAGAGTCAAGGTTGACAGCACTGCTTTTACCTTTCCTTGTCTTGCCTTTTTTGACCGGCACAAGAGAGAAGAGATGTTCCAGCAAACACAGAAATGCAGTAACCCCTGTAGAGCCTAGCCAGTGAAAAGTATTACAGCACCAGAAAATCAGACTAAGGCCCAGTACAGACTTGCAACTGCAGAAGCTCTCAGGCTTCCATCGACTGTCGTGAGACAGGGGTACTGTCCACAGTGGCACTGTGAAAAACTGTTCTACTTCTCATCATGGCACACATTCTTCATCAGTGTGAAGCTGAACACAAGAGTCATAACTCAAGTTTTTGTTGTTGTCGTTTCTCTTTTCAAGCTGCCATAAACCAGTTCTCTGCAATTCAGCTTGGCCCTCAAACAACCACTAATCTATAAATCTAACTAACCACTAGTCAATTATCCACTTTCACATGCCAAACAAATGTTACCATGCTTTAAGAATTGAACAAGCAGCAGATATTGCAGCGACGTGTAATTTGGAACTGGCTACCATTCCCCATTATAAAAGTTTCAAATTATAGGAATTAAAAGTGACAGTCCACTTTAAACGTTTTTTTTTCAATTCATCTTGTAATTCAAGAAGGACATTAGAACCATTATTTAATATTTCCACAGTGATGTGCAGGCACAGCACTCTTTAGAAACCTCCACATGAAACAGGTAGAACTCACATCTGCAATAACATAAAATGACCCTTGAGCAAAGTAATAACAGATCTATTCCCACTTCTTTTAAAAACTTTAACTACTTGCATTTAGATCATATTTTTATTTTTATTAATAATTTCTACATGCTATTCGACCATTTCTGCTAAGTTAAAAGTTATTATTGAAGGTTTCTGGAAATATTAACTTAACGGTCCCTACGTGATGTAACCCAATTCACAAAGACAAATGATCTCCAATTTCTGTTTTCCTCCGCAGTTTTTTCCACACGTTATCAGTAACATGCACTATAAGTAAAATCCTTTTAATTTTAGTCAAAGGTTGCAAACCAAAGTGATATGTAAAACTGTTCGAGTACGTCTTATTATTACATTTAATTTGACCTTCCCTGTATATGGCTGTAAAACATTACCCTCTGAGAAATCTATCCAGACATACTGTACAGTACAGTATTTCGTCTATTCTTAACTGGCTAAGTATAGCACCCGTCGTTTATTAAAGCGAAGTTCATTGTTCTTATTTAACCTCATGCATTGTTCTTTTTTCCTTAAAAGTCAAATAATTCAGTTTCTTATCTCGTGGTGCTACAATGTCACAGAATGTACGGCACAGGTCTTATTCATACTAAACAATTACGAATACAAACTTCGTGTCAAACTAAAAGCTGAATGGCGTAAAAAAAAACTCTCTCGGCTCCCTGGCTATACAATTATCTTTGCATAACGCGATTTTAGGTAACGAACAAAGAATGCAATATTTACCTGTGAGTTTTGCAAAACCGCCGACTGTTTCTGGCAAAGGTAGCCTCTTGAGATAGGCTGGAAGCTGGACTTTTATGATTCTAGCAATGCTTTCTAACACCATCTTGAACGTGTCTCTATCCGAGCCCTAATTCACCGAAGCTACATATTTCCTGGGCCCTTTTCCACTTCGATTTACGTTGCTGCAAACGAGCAAGTTCCGCAATACTCGGAGACTGTGGATTGGCTCTCGGCGGGAATGTCTTTGTGAATAACAGCATCACCGTACGGCGAGGATGTTCAATGTAACCAATGACAATGGGTAGAGTTGGTGTTCGCTGGTTGGATAACCTCAACAAGTGACTTAGTTTAAAAACGAAAGCAGAATTATTGCAGTCACCGACGGGTTTTAGGTTTTAAACTGTGTACTGAGGGATGCATTTTATTTAAGCCACGTGAGAAATGTTGTTTTAGGAATGGACTTTAACGGAGGGAGATGCTTCATGTAAATCTAACTGAATTCTTACACAAACCCCCCAAAAATACAAAACACAAAAAGCTTCAGATACTGTAGAAGCTTGCCTTTCAGTTTACGTTTTGAATCGCAATTTGAATAAAATAATCGTATCAGGATGGTTACAAGACAAACTTCACGAAGGAATTGAATCATATATATAGTCTGTGTGTATATGTTTAATATTTTGTAAATGACTGTCAAAATGGTAACTCACTATAACAATTCAAAAGAGAAACAAAATGTTATCAAAAGTTTCAGATGACGCCAGGGTTGAGTCTTTTCTTCTTTCAAAAACACTCCTCCACTCCGTTAAAGTGTTTGGAAATATAAATAGGATCTTCTTCTTCTTCGCATTTTCCCATTTATGTGGGGTCTGCTTTTTTGCACCGATTTCCCGTATGTCATTGAGTTGTGTGCATTTTGACGAAACAAGGAATTTATCTTCAGCCAGCTTGTTGCACGGCCTGTCGCTGAAGTCCCTCTTCCTTTCGCAAACGGCCTTGGGACCGTCTATGGCGGAGTTGGAAATATAAATAGGATATTTTTTGCCAAATATTTACTATCTTTTGTTAAATAACATTGGATACCAAAATTGAAAACAATAGAGAGTTTACAAATGTATATACCAAATGTTTAAATTATAACATTAGTGTAAAGGCAACTACTGTATCACTATGTGTCTTTTATGTAATGTTATTTTTATTTTAAATGTAATGTTTATTTGTACTGTAATGTTTATGTATCTCTATGTGTTTTGTAAGACTCTCTGTGTGTAAAAAAAACATAGCAGCCTGGATCCAAAACAATTTTCTCAGAAATAATACAATACAGAACAGTTATTAATGTTTAACAGCACACCGCTAGTTGTGTTATACACAGAAGGTTAGAAGGTTGCTAGTTCAAATCCCGCAATCGGCAGAGGAATCCTACTCCGATAGGCTCCTGGGCAAGGCCCTTAACCCCAACTGCTCCAGGGGTGCCATACAATGTCAGACCCTGTGCTCTGACCCCAGGCTCTCTCCCTGTCTCCCTATATACCAAGCTGGGGTATGCTTAAAGATAATTCCTAATGCAAGAAATTGTAAAGGGTTAATAAAGTGATGTTGTTGTTGTTGTTGTTGTAATAACTCGATTTTCAGAATTTTCACCAGTTTTGGTTTTAGTTCCTTTCTGCCACTAGAGGGCGCATAAGCGTTTCATATGAATAATAGAAGCAATTTAAGTTGCTTGCTAACTGTAGGCTTGATCGTTAGCCTGAACTGAATATATTATAAGAATAGACGGGTAAGGATGTTTCTCTGAGAATAAGGTGACAAAGTCTGAATATCTTTTTGCTCCACCTGTTACGTCGGTCTTCCTGCAGCTTTAGGAATACCGTGCATACCTCTAAGAAAGACGCCTGAGATTTCGTTTTAAAAGTCTGTAAAGACTATATTTTGCTAGGAGTCTATGCTTGTACGGCTATGACCGATTTATTCAGAAATATTAACTGAGAATAAGACTTTGAAAAAGTTACTTTTGCTTTCAATATCAAACGCTGAGGCACTGTGTCAGCTGCAGTGTAGCACTATGATTTGTTGGTTTTAATAGCTGTGACTCGTAAGCACAGCACGCTTCGCAAACTTGATGTCCTTCGAGCACCGTTCTTTTCACAAATACAGTATGTGATTTAGAGTTTCAAAAAAATACACAAGAAAGTTTTTTTTTTACCAGATGATATGAACAGATTTTTTGGTGGGGTGTTCGTAAACAAACAGTTTTTGAGGCTTTTTTTTTCGGTAGACTATTTTCTCAAAAGTTCATTCTGTGATGTTCCCAATGAATTATCTTACAAATAAAACGGATTGAGCTCCCGAAAGCGGGCGACACAGTGGTGCAGTGGTTAGCATTGCTGTCTTGTGACGCGGGGGGCATGGATTCAATTGCTAGGATGCTATGGAGTTTGTATGTTCTTCCCATGCCCACATGGGTTTCTTCCCACAGTCTTAAAACATACTGATAGCTTAATTGTCTTCTAGGAAATTTCCTAGAAGAGCGACTGTCTGTGTTTGTGTCTGAGTGTCTGTCCTGCAATGGACTGGCACCCTGTCTCCAGGGTGTACCCTGCCTTGTGCCCATTGTTTGCCAGGATAGGCTCTGGCGCCCTTGCGAACCTGAATTACAAGAAAAGGTTAAAGAAAGGATGGATTTCCCCAAAGTGTTTGTTTTAAAATATATTAAAAGTATTGCAGTTATGTTAGATTTAATGTAACTCTATTATAAATGAATGAAATCATAACGACATTACTGGGCCTCCCTTTACAGGAACAGTGATTAAGAAAAGTTATGGACCATTCCTAATACATATTAACTTACCAATAATTTAAAATATTTAATAGGTTTTATGCATATAAGGGAGTACATCACTTAGATATGAAAGAGAATGACTCCCTTTGTTCTTATAAAACTGAAACATTACATTTGCTTTTTCTTTGGCTGTTTACGAAAAATAAGTATACTTAAGTTAAAAAAAAAATAAAGATAAAGAAGGAAATATTATGCTTCACCGGTATAAAAGTGAACCATATTCTTTATGTTGAATTCTTGGAAGATATTTTTTAGATAAAATAAACAAGGTTCAGTTATGCAAAGGAACAAGTAATAGGTTTATTCCATGCTGAAAGGAGAAGAAAGAAAATACAATGTTTCGCCTGTGGGGACTTCTTCAGGTGTGAGAAAGACAGGACAGACAGCAAAGATTAAATAGCACAGAAGAACAAAAGCTGGGAGAGGGGAGGAGGCAAGAGGGGCAGAGATCCCACTCAGGAAGTGCAAAGTGGAGAGGGGTGAAGAATGGCGTGAAGTCAAAACCTGCAATAGAATAGAGATGATTTCACAAAAATAAGTCGGTCATGGAGAGAAGGGGGATGGTGTGAACCTAGTTTCAGGATGAGTTTCGTTTCTGTTGTTTTTCTGCTATGGGAGTTGAGAAATCCTTCTTTGAGAACAGAGACAGAGAGATTAGTGTGCACTGTGACAGATACTCTGGGATTAGAGAAACAGTCTTCCCTAAATTCAGAAATCTAGTCCCAGAGTTCCCACACCTGTCAGAATCACAACGGGTCCCAATCCTACTGGGAAAGAGAGGAGGGAACTCATTTGAACTGGCAGCCCAGTATGTGATCTCCTGTCACAGCCTGAAGAACAGTAAGCCTGTCTCACAATAATGCTCAATATGTTTATAGTTTATGTAAATATTTTATTACATGTCTCTGTTGTGAATGTCTGTAATATGTCTGTAGATTTTATTTTACTTTTATTTTATGTTTTGTTCCATGTTCATTTTATTATTTTTATTTGCTTTGGCAACACTGATTGTACCCATTGGTCATGCTAATAAAGCACCTTGAATTGAATTGAGATTAGTGTGATCATGGCTGTCTGAGGTGAAATGAGAAACTATGGGCTTGGAGAAATCTTTAATCTTCACAGCCCTAACATGTTCTCTGAAGCGGTCTCCTAATCTCCTTCCTGTTTCCCCAACGTAAGTAACTGGGCATTTTTAGCAGGAGACACAGTAAATGAAGTTGCTGGAGACAATGGGGCATCCAAGGGTGTCGGCTTTGTGGATTTTGTGAAGGAGATACAATTGGGATACCTGGGGATGTTTGACGATGAGACGGTTATTTCCTGTGGGAGCTCCTAGTTGCTGATAAGAAGAGAGATAGTGGATACCACTTCCTTCTGGTAGTCAGTGGTAGAATCCTGTGGGAGATGACGGTTGGCAGAAGTATTAGTTAATTGTCTGGAGGCTTCCTTAATGTACATGTCTTTTTGCCACACCACAACAGCTCCTCCTTTGTCCACTGGTTTGATGACAATGTCATCCCTGTTGCGGAGAGATTGGAGTGCCTGAATTTCTCCTTGGGTGAGGTTAGACCTGTGTTTCCTGGGTGTGGAAAGGGTCTTGGGAACTTGAATGTTGCATTGGTTAATAAAGTAATGAACTGGTGGAAAACAGACGGAAGGGGTAGTCCAAGAAGTCCGTTTAGGATTGATATTGTAAATGGCATCAGTGACTGGTTTATGTCCGCTACCGGTGAGGAAGAGTCGTCAGCAAAATGAGCTTTGAGCCAAATCTCGGGGTGAAAACGGTTGAGGTTAAGTTGGGTTTGTGGGATGTCCAGCTTCTACAGGACTGGAACAAAACCGAGGCATTTGCTAAGAAGAGATCACTCATCCTGTGAAAGGGAAAGGTCAGAGGGTATGGTAACAACAAGGTTAGGATTGGTTGAGGTGGTGGGGGTGTTGATGGTCTTTTTCTGTAGAAGATGATTGAGTTTTTTATGTTTCTCTGAAGTGAGGAATTGGTAGAGTTGGTAGTTGAGGGATCTGATGAGGTTAGTTATAAGGGGAAGATGCTGTGGAGCTGTTTGCCATATAAATTCCTTGGCTTCTTTGATGTTGTTGTCAGAAAAGGTAAGCTCTTGTTTTGGCGCAGGTTCTGTTATTTAGAAATAACATAAAGAAATGTGTGCCTATCAATAAATCTTTACCAAACAAAAGAGCTGTAAAAACAGGAATGTAATTGAAAATACCGTATATTTATTTGGTACTAATCCATATTGAAGACAAGTCAGACTGACATGGTGTCCATTTTTTTAATTCACTGCCCATTTCCTTGCATTTTCATGACAATGTGGAACTTTTCTAGACCCACGGATGAAGTATTTCTGCAGAGAGAAGGTTTGCCCATCTCTCAGGTTACCATATTCCTTCCTTTTCTCTTCCTTAAATCTCACAGAAAGGAAATTGTGATGGAATTGCCTGTACGATCCCACATTGCTGAAACCTGTATAGACATATTTATATGATCATTTCAGGAATAAATGTTGTCTTTGTATCCATTAACGTACTATATATGCTGTGAAATTTTAAACGTAAGCTATACTGAAATACAAGTGTGGCATACATTATGTATAACCAATAAATCATAGAACTCCATTAAATAACAATCCTATTAGTACAATCAAGATCGGAAAAGCAATTTAAAGCAATTAGGTTTCTTTATCCGAATGCTTTGAAGCTCCTACATTTTGTATAAGGTATAGTCGTCTTTGTGTTGAGTTCTGCCTTGGTACACAATAGCATGGCAGTCAGTGGTGCTGCCTCCTTTAGCATAATGTTGTTAGCATAAAGCAGCCTTAAACTGAATTGTTAATCTAATGTGAGTCTGGTTTCTTGCTAGGTCTTTGTGCTGCTTCATTCTTCATTTTGCTATAAATGAAATGGATTTAACTTTTGAAAAGGCTGACATACAGGCTGTGTGTGAAGTGCTGTGCTTGACCATGGTGGTGAAGCAGAGTTCTCAGACAAAGCTCTCAGTTGTGTAGAACGACCTATATCTCTAACCTCTTCTGTGCTCACAACCTCTTGGGAAATTGCAGGTATTTCCCTACACAATATCCCTGCAGGGGATAATAGAGGATGAATTGAAATTCAATTTAATTGTACAGACAGCAGTTGTAAGATTTCTTCCTAGGGCTGTTGGACTTGGTCTCCAAAAGAGAGTGAGAAACTGTCTGGGAGAGTGGAGATACTACCACTCTTGATCATAGGGAGTCATTTAGGTTTAGGCCTTTAATGAGGATGTCTCCCTTCGGGGCTTGCATTGAGCCCTGCAAGGCACTTCTGCCAATGAGAAGACCTTGAGGCCAACCTGGTGAGACACACTGGAGGAACTGTTTATCTTGGCTAGTGTACAAATTCCTGGGAATCCCCCTGGAGGAGCTGAAATCTGACCCAGTCATGACCCTCACCAGAACAATTGGGATGAAAATGTATAGGTAATAATAATTCCTTAATTTATATAGTGATTTTCTGGACACTCCACTCCACTCAACGCACTTTACAGGTAGTGTGGACTCCCCTCCACCACCACCAGTGTGCAGCCTGCACCGTGATGATGCGATGGCAGCCATAGTGTGCCAGAACTCACACCGCATATCATCTATCACTGGGGAGAAGAACAGTGTGATGTAGCCAATTTATAGATGGGGATTATTAGGAGTCCATGATTGGTAAAGACTGATGGGAAATTTGGCCAGGACACTGGGGTTACACCCCTACTCTTTTCAAGAAACACCCTGGGATTTTTAATGACCACAGAGAGTCAGCATTAGGACCCACACAGACTCCAGGGTGAGCACCCCCTGCTGGCCCCACTAACACCTCTTCCAGCAGCAACCTTAGTTTTCCCCAGGAAATCTCCCACCCAGGTACTGGCCAAGCTCACCCCTGCTGAGCTTCAGTGGGTTGCCAGTTGTGATTTGCAGGGTGATACGTCTGCTGGCAGGTGGATAAGTAGCCTGCAGTGGACTACAGACACCAAATTGCTTCAAAGCTGTTGTGGTTGAGACAGGAAACAAGATGAAAAAAGCAAGGCGAGGAGAGATATAGAGGTTCATGGGCTGTCCAAAATTGCCACATGAGGGTTTGTAGCTCTGCAGAAAAAGCTGAACTACTTGGATTCCTCAAGCAAACCAATATACTATAACATTCATATTTTGCTTCTACTCAAGCTGCTGTCAGCACTTACAGTGTATGATAACAGTCTATGATTTTATAAGTAGACATACCCCTTGTGGGTGGCATGGTGTCACAGTGCTGTGCTTGTGGGTTCCAATTTGGACCTTGGACCTGTTGTCTGCATGAAGTGTGTTCTCCCTGTGCATTGTGTGGGCTTCCTCTGGGTATTGTGGTTTCTTCTTACAATCCGGTAGGAACTGGCTTCTTGGACAATTTGGCCTGGTGTGAGCGTGTCTATGTCTGGAGTGGTGTCGTATCCAGGGTGCACCCTGTTTTATGCCTGTTCCTTATCCCTGAGAGTCTAAATTGGAAGAAGTGGCTATAATATGGATAGATGGAAGGCTTTGTAGCCAACAAACTATATCATTCACATAATATTGTAAAAATGGTGCTATCCAGTTTCAGTCCATCCATCCATTCAATCCATCAATTATTATCAGCTTTTTTGTCCTGACGAGTGTCATACTGTAGTAACCCTATCCATATACATGGGAACAAGGCTGAGCTGAGAGCACAGGACAGGTCTCACCCTGGGAGGGACCAAGAAAGTATAATAATAATAAAAAGGAAAAATGACTGACAAATGAATATATTGAAAAATCAGATTCACATGTCACAAAGCTCCGTGTCTTTCACAAACAAATGCTTGATGACATATTTTGGATTGATTTTTTTGTATTCTGCTATCTTTTGGTGCAATATTGTCTTATAAACCAAATGACACATCACGAGTAAACAATTTGTATGATTACCCACATCACATAAAAGGAAAACATGCCGGGTTCCTGTTAAAACAATACGGTGTAGGCAGATTGTCAACCATGATATATTTTTCTGAAGTCTTATTATGAATAATATTTATATATTTTCTGTGTCTATGTTTTTCTTTGTTGTAGTACAACCTAAAAAATTGTGTGCTCCTTTTTAAGTTTGCCAATTGCTGGATCTTTGAAATTTAAAGCCTGATATGAGAAATATTTCCTTTCCAATCAAACAGCATGCAATAAAAAGGAGATAAACAGTTTATTACCTAATTTCAAGGAGGAAGAGAAGGCAGAGCAGATGAGACCCTCTGTTAAAAGCAGATAGCACATGGGAGCTTTTCATGGTTTTATTACATGGAAGAAAAGGCATTCATCTCTTCATGAAAGAAGAATAAACCATTACTGTCTGGAAAACATTATATTAGTAACCCTGCAGCCATAAGCTTTAATTCATTGTTGTAACCAAAGTGAATATCTTCTGCTTTGATGTTAGTACCTAAAGTATATTTAAACACCATCCTGTCCATTAAAAGGAGGTGAAAGAAACTCGTTACAGAGAATGTTATGTGGTCACAACCAGTATTATTTTTAGATGGCATTATGGTTTTGAAGAGAATAGCCATACTAATTGTTGAAAATTACTCCATAAGGCATAGTCTTGAATGATAGATTCCCTAAGTAAAATTCTCAAAGTTATAAAGGGAGGGGGGAGCTCACAGATGTTTAGATAGAAGATTTATGTCCTGGTAAAACCCTGGATTCAAAAATCAAAAGTCAGAAACGTGGCGATACCCGACACTACAAAGCCACAGCAAAAGAACTGGTATGAATTGAAACAAGTCTGTATAGCATGTCCAACAGCATGGAGGGGTGTTATTTTGTCATTTTATTTGTCATTTGCTGAGCCAATATCAAATATTCTAGTAACATTGAATAGTAGCATGGAGTCTGGCAGTCTTTCTCCATTTTGTTACATTTCTATTTGTCACAATATTATGAATCGTTCTCCACTTGAGAAATAATGCTCAACTAACACACTCTTTCATAATTAGGAATGCAGAGAAATTGACACAATCTTTTGAATTTCAGCTATTAGAATAATTACTGAAATACGCTGTTGTCAAAGTCCAGATGGTCTCTTGTCTAGGTATCACTCAAATCTATGAATTGGCTTCATTACTCTGCTCTCCTCCCCACTGATAGCTGGTGTGTGGTGAGCGTTCTGGCGCACTATGGCTGCTGTCGCATCATCCAGGAGGATGCTGCACATTGGTGGTGATGGAGGGGAGTCCCCATTACCTGTAAAGCGCTTTGAGTGGAGTGTCCAGAAAAGCGCTATATAAGTGTAAGCAATTATTATTATTACTAAGCACATAGGTACTTGTTCCCTGACAGGCAGAGTAATGAAGCCAATTCATAGATATGGGTTATTAGGAGGCCATGATTGGTAAGGGCCAATGGGAATTTTGGCCAGGACACGGGGGTTACACCCCTACTCTTTTCGAGAAACGCCCTGGGATTTTTAATGAGGACAGAGAGTCAGGACCTCGGTTTTTACATCTCATCCGAAGGACAGCACATGTTTACAGTATAGTGTCCCCGTCACTATACTGGGGCATTAGGACCCACATATACCACAGGGTGCTGGCCCCTGCTGGCCCCACTAACACCTCTTAACCAACAACCTTAGTTTTTCCCCGGAGGTCTCCCATCCAGCAGGCTCACACCTGCTTAGCTTCAATGGGCTGCCAGTTGTGAGTTGCAGGGCGATATGGCTGCTGGCCATACTCAAGGAGGTTTGTTTTACATTCTTTCACATCTTATTTTCTATTAGTGTTTAGGAGAACAAAATTAGAAGTCTGTGGGCAATAGGAAAAAAAGATCTTCCTATAAAATGTGAGAAAGGTTATGCCTAAATATGAATGACACTAGCTAGTTAAATTGGGTACTCTTTAATGTCTGTATTAATAAAGATAAAGTAGCTATCTGTGTCAGCATGTGTAGGCTGCAAAGGAACAGGTAACGGGTTTATTCCATCCTGAAAAGAAAAGAAAGGAAACACAACATTTCGGCCATGGAGCCTTCTTCAGGTGTCACACCTATGAAAAATTTGTGGTTTCACAATGTAAATCTATAGGTAAAACATTCTTTAAATCAGCTACATAATTAAAAATACATACTGTACTACCTTCATGGCATCAACTTAAGGAACAGGTAATGGGTTTATTCCATGCCGAAAAGAAGAGAAAAGAAACACAACATTTCGACTGTGACTGTGACGTTTACACAAATTATTCTGTACCTGTAAAACAAGTAAAAATAGCTTTAGGGAAAGCAACTGAAATGGAAGAAAGAATTGTGCTTTACGTTTTGTGTTTTTGAATGTGGTTGGTGACAGGAAGGACAATGAGCATAATGAGGGGTTAGCTGCAAATAATCTGGATGTAACAACTGAATTAGCGTTATGTCAATTATGTTGTTCTTTTTATGTGGTCCATTTACTATATATGAGTATATAATGTATTGTGATTGTATGTTGTTTTTGAAAATGGCCTTAAAAATTGATTCACAAAAAGAAGCATTTGTTCTGGGGGGTCTCATAATATTCTATGTGAAGGTTGCTTAGGAATCTTCAGTCAGTTGACTCCATTTCATTGTATTCCAGGGATTTCAAGCTTTTCTTTTTACAGAGTGCTCTCTCAATAAACAGCCCCCCACACACACACACCATTACTACACAAACACACAAAATCCATACATAATATCAAATTAAAATTGGTTTAGTATTTGTTATTGATGATGCTATCACTAATTCTAAACTATACTGTAAAAAGCTGCTGTCCTTTGGATGAGACATAAAACCGTGGTCTTGACTCTCCGTGGTCATTAAAAATCCTCTGGGTGCTCCTGTTCAAGGACATATTGGTAGGTTAGTCACATCCGGGAATATTGACCCTAGTTTCAAAGTGTGTGTAAGTTTGTGTGCCCTGTAATGGACAGGTGTCCCATCCAGGGTGCATCCTGCCTTGCACCTCTTGCTTGCTGGGATAGGCTTCTGTTCCTGCTATCCTGTGTTAGATAAAACCATTTGAAGATAGATCAATGTTATTTTATTCTATAAGCATATAGAATATGGGGCAGAGTGGTGGCAATGTGGCTAAGGATCTGAGCCTGTGGCTAGAAGGTTGCCGGCTCAAATCCCACAGCTGGCAGAGGAATCCTACTCTGTTGGGCCCCTTGAGCAAGGCCCTTAACCCCAACTGCTCCAGGGATGCCGTATAAATGGCTGACTATGCGCTCTGACCCCAAGCTTCTCTCTGCCCGTCTGTGTGCCTGTGTGTCTCAAGCACAGCAAGCTGGGTAATGCGAAAAGACAAATTCCTAATGCAAGAAATTGTATATGGCTAATATAGTGACCTTATCTTATTTTAAGCATTCTGAGTTGTAACAGATTGATTGACCTGTGAAAAATATTTTAACATGGGTTCTTAGAAAGGAGAAAGCATTAGTTCAGGGGATTGCCGTGACGCTGATGTACAGTTAATATGGGTTGCCTTTCCCAAAAGTATCCAAGAGAAAACAGTATTAGTATTGTAGCTGTGTCCTTCCCGTCAGAGAGAAGAAGAGAGGGGCTAATTTCTCTGACGCTGTGGTGCGGCAGGGGCGGATTGATACGGCAGAGGTGGGCCGGCTCAGCAGGGTGTGTGTAGTTCCGGCCGCGGCGGCCATCTTGTGGAGCAGAAGCGCGAGGGAGAGGGACGGAGGAGCTGGCAGGACCGGCGGCTGTAATCGGGAGCGAGCGAGTGATCATTGAGGCCAGCTACTGGTGATCACAGAGTGGTTTGTCGGTTTTTTTCGGCTTTTTTGTGGTCGCCTCCAACAGAGTGGGCCCCCCGGGGACGAAAGCGTGGCATCTTATTTTTTTTAATTTTTATTTTTACCTTCTCCCTCACTCAACACTCACACACCCGCTGGCGATTTGGACTGAGAAGACGTTTTGCTGCTGCTCCTTCGGTAACCGACCCGTGAGAGAGAGAGAGAGAGATGGCGTTGAAGCGAATCCACAAGGTAAAGTAGGATCGCAAGCCCTGTGTTGGCCGTGGTGATGTGTGTGTGTGTGGATGTGGGGGGGGTTAATCGTGTCCACGGCTTGGTCCACGGTGTGGCCCGTTTCCTGCGCTGCGGCGCCGCGCTGGCGCTGGGTTTCCTCGGCGTAGCCGGGATTCGCAGGACACGGCAGATTCCCAGGCAGCTGTCCTCCCCCCCACCACCACCACCACCAGGCCCGGCCTTGCCCCCTGCCTGGCGTGTAATGGCGGTGTGTTTCTGGTTTGTGGGAAGATGGTGGCCGCTCGGTTTGAGCTCCGTTCGTTGTATGTTATGTAACCCGGCGTCTCTCTTTCTCTTTCTTTCTCCCCCCCTCCCCCCTTGCTGGGGCCGGGCAATCGCTCTGCCAGTGTGACCCCTGGGCCCCCAGGGCGAGTGGTCCTGGCCGGGGAGGGGTGCCGGTGTACGGGCAGCGATCCCGGCTGGATCGCGGGGTCGGGGCCGCTCTCTGCCTCATCGGCAGCCGTGACCGGAGAGGAGGCTTCTTTTGTTGGTTTGGCGATGTTGGTTCTGGGTGTACGTGTGGCCCTTTCCCTGGGACAAAGTGGCCGCATGTCTCTCTTTATCTCTTTTTGTTTTGTTAAAAGAACCGCATTGCATTTTTTTTATTTATTTTTTTTTTAAAATGGCGGCTCTGACGGGTCCCGTCAGTGTCAAGTAGCTACAGCGCATTTGAGCAAAAACGGAATGGGCGAATAATTCATGAAAGCACATCACAAAGGGCTGCTGGCGACGTTGCGCTAGGGCAGTAAAAGGAAAGAAATGGACAATCTGGCCCTCTAAACCGGATTTTATCGACAGAAAACGGCCCTGGTGGGCGCTCGCCCCTGTGACATCCAGTCTGCGACGGGGCTGCTCCCCGATTGCTTTAACAACCGTGTGTAGGGTGGAGCATGTTTTTACTGTTAACGTGAGAAAATGTCTCGGATGTAACTCACTCAGCCCCTTACGAAGTCGTGATTAATACCACTGGCATGGTCTAGAGAAGGATCTGGACCTAGCAGGGATGTGGGGTGGGGGGACTCTGGAAATGCGCCCGTTTTCGCTAAACATGTTACTGTATAGATGCGGTGAGTGAAACTCGAAGTTTGTTTTAGATAGAAACATCTTACCCCCCACTATAGTTCATTGTCAACTTTTCCCAATGTGCTCTATCGACCCCTTGGGACGGGGCTGGTGCCAGAGCGCTTTAGTGTGGAGGCCGCGACGAATACGTCTGGCAGGTTCTTGTTCTTCTCGCTACAAAGTGCTCCTTTCAAAACACGACTTGAAGGTGGAATGAGAGCTCTGTAATCGTAATCTAACCGCTGAGCATGTGGCTTGTTCCTTTGCTCGGTTTGTCAAGGTTAAGGTTACCAATGATAACCAGCATTAGTAGCACAGAACCTTAACTAGGCCGATTTTACTTAATACCTGGTCTTGTCCTTTCTTTAGAAATGTCTCCTAGAGCATTTTTCTTGGCCTGTCAAACTGTGTGCAGAGTTTAAAGAGATTGGGTAACACTTCCTCCTAGTTAACAGGAATTGAATGCTGTGTTCAGACTGCACAGGGAGATTCCAGATACAGTAATCAAGTTATGTAACACCTGCATAAAGGTAACCAGGCATCGCCTCTTTAAATAATTCAGACTTGTTCGCCGATGGACACTTAAGGTAACCTAAACTATTCAGGGTTTTGCTAGTCTCTGTGGGAATCAGTTGTAATGTCTTTGTCTTTTTTTCCACTCTTTGAGACAGGCTGTATTAACTAGTTTAATAGTTTTGTCTCATTGAAATTTAATCCCATTTGACTTCCTTATCTGGGAAAATGGGTATAGGCAACCTGAGATGCACAAATATAGATTGTACTAAAAATAAGGGATGTTTTTTCTGGTCTTGTTATATATATATATCAAAAATTTCTTCAGTGGCTTAAATTTGTTCCTTTTCACTTGGAAGAATGGATCCACATTTGTGGAGCTGAATATGTTTTTGGTGGTCTTCAGTGAGCTTTTAGGATAACATCAAAACAAAAATGGGCACTGCTGCTTAAAGTAGAATGAAATATGCCAATTTGTTAAATTATCCAGAGCAAGATAGGTTAAATGTTCACCGGTGAAGAAACTAATAAGCTGTTTTACATACCCTGTGGTGCTTGTGAGCAGGTAGTGTCAGAATAGGTTTTTCATATAGTCCTTCACACATGCCCAGATAGCTGTATTTGTAAGTGAGGAATTCTCATTAAAATGTCACTAAAAGGATAAAGGAAGAACAAAGTATTTTTCCAGTGGTAGCTTTATAGCTATACAAACAGATTTGGCCCTCCCCCCAAATTATATCCAGCTTGTTTTAACACAAAACCTGTTACAACTGGAACTGTATTCTTACATTTAGAAGCTGACGGTTGTCTGGAAGTGGTTTAAAAAGGTCATTTTAATCTCATTTCTGCAGTTTATTTTAAATTTCATGGCAAGTGTCGTATCATTTTGTCTGTATAACAGTAATCAGTTTTCATTGATTTTCACTGGAAGAAGGCTCCACAGCTGAAACAGTTTCTTCTCCTTCTCCTTTCTTCTCTTTTCAGCATGGAATAAACCTTTACTTGTTCCTCGTTAGTTTTCATTGATGTCAGTCAGGTAGTTTATTCTGTCCCCAAAAACAAGGTACTTCAAGATGCTATAGATTTTCCTCCATCAGCCAGTAGTTGCATATCTTGCGACCATGCGTGTCATTTTAGATCTATTCCCATGAACTCTGCTCCTGTATGACAATATTTTTATTACTTTCTTTTAACAGACAAGAAGGAGCAGTCGAAGCTACTTGTAAGTTGGTTGTAGCAGTAAAGTTAAAAATCCCACTATGATTAGGCTGTATGTTGATCAGTAAATATGGTATGCTTGGTATATTTGTTGAGTGTTCATTATCTGGATCAAGATAGTTTCTTTGCCCTGAAAAATAAAGTATAACAATTTCCTCATAGAAATGTGCATAGTGTAGTCTACTGATGTTTTTTTTTCTATCTATTCCTTATAGTCTTTGAATATTTCCCTCCAAGTTCAATTTAAGTATTTTAAATGGTGCAACAACATAGCCCTTGTGAAGTGTTATGGGTAGTGTACAGGAAACATGCTGAAAAATGTATTTCAGTACCACAAAAATGTCCAAGATGGATAAAGGCTCTTAATTGTTGACTTCAGTGCAGGTATATAGGTAAGGATTTCAGAACCTCCTTGAAGTACATGCTGGATACTAGACTGGATAGTTCCTGAGAGAACCTGGGAATCTGTGTAGTTGCCAGTCTGTACATTTTTGCTAAAAATGCATTTAACGGAAGTAGCAAAATACAATAGGTGTAATTGCTGTTCAGTTTATGTTGAATTTCTCTTACAGAGAGCTCTGAAGATTAGCAAGTGTTACTTAGTTCCAACATTCAAATTCTCTTGACATCAAGAAATGAGAGGGTTCTGCAGAGAACCTCATTTACATTCAGACAACCTGTTTAATAGTCTTTCTTGAATAAGTCTATTCAAATTAAGCATAAAAATCTAACCCCCCCCCAAAGCCCAACTTCTAGATTCTGCTTTGTTTCTCCAGTCATGTCGCCTTATATACTGTTTTACAAATTCTCTAAGCTCTCAAGCCTTGTATGCCTTTGTGCTGCCTTGTTCATTTGCGTTAGTATCACATTTCTACATGTAAAGTGTTTTGATGACTTTGTCCACACCATTCTACAACCTGATCCCAGTAGAAATAGATTTAAACTTGTATGACTTCAATGCAACTGCGGGGCAAAGCTTGTGAAAGTAGTTACTCCCATTCACTGCATTGTCGGTTGAACTCTCTGCTACCTGACTATCCACCATTTTCCTCTTGTGTACGTTTCATGGTGTATTATTTTATCAATCCATTTTATGTTCTGTAATGTGCTTCTGTGGGTTTTTTTTCTGAAGCTTTTTTCTGGTTTTTTTTAGGTTTTGTGTACCTCTACGTTAAAATGTTTCATTAAAGAGATGCATAGCAAAGGGTGTCTAGATTTTTCATCAGTTGCTGTAAAGCTCTTAGAAATAGGGTGTTACAAACGAGTTACTGAAATAGAGCAGGATAATCAATAACTAAAATTATTACCCCCCCCCAAATCCCCAAATTGTAAAAGATGCCCAGGAAATACCTGAGTAGTTGGTATATTTAGAGACACCTGTGTTCTTTGTTCTCTGGCACAGCTTTGGTGAAAAGAGTAACCAAATCAGGCAATCTGGGATAAACATTTATTAATAGTGACAATACTAGACACACAACAAAATCATACAAGTTAGCTTTAACATGGAGATAATCCTGCCTTCTAAGCAGGATATGGCTTACTACTAAGAGAATGGGGGACTGTATTCCTATTTAAAAATGCATCCACTAATCAGGAAAGACCATTTTAACCTAGGGATTCTTTATACAGGATAACAGGGTTTCCCAAGCAAGGTTCAAATCCTGAACTCAGATCAGTCTTTATGGTTGATTCTGAACAAGGCCCTCGCACCTCCGGTGGGTCCCTTTTCTCTGTGTTCTTCTGCCTGTTTCTCTCTGTCTTTTCTTTCCTGGACTAAAGATTTACAAAAAAAAACATTAGTTAATTAAGGCAAACCTTTTGATTCTTTTGATCAGAATGTCTCAGATGTTGACTCCCCATTGTAGCACAATTATATATATGTAATTAACATTATATGCTAATGTGGTATTGATACCAGTTTTCAGGACACATACAAGATGTGAACTTTGTCATGTCTTTCTGTCACATCAAAAAAATACTGAGCATTAAAGGAAATATTAAAAACTAATATTTATAAAGCAGGAATTATATTTTTTGTAGAAGATACTGACATTTAATGTGCACATACATGCCATTGGACTTTTGTCAACAACAGGGGATCTAGTGTGAAATGCAGTTGCAGCATGAGTATGCATTATTCTGCTGGCATGTTGTCACTCTAAGCTGAGCCCTCGGAAAGGGCAGCAAGTGAGATCCCAGGACTCGATTACTACAGCACCACACAGTCAGGTAGCCATCATGTCACTACAAGTAGAGATCTGTAGAGTTGTTCTTGTCTAGAACCTCATACTTTGACCTCTCCAGAGATTTGATTTGGTCTGTATTACCCAACAATCAGAGTATTGTTCTGCGTGTCTGAATCACATTTCCTTACCTACGTCAAGATGGTCTCTGAAAAACTTGTTAATGAGGGCTTGGCTATGGTGCTGTTGACTCCATCTACAGTGACTTAATCCAGTCTCGAGTACTGGTTGCACAGAGCTGTTGGACTTTTGATAAGTAAGGCAAATAGATCATTTTTTTCTTTGTTTACCAGGGTAATGTTTTAAATGGTCTCATTACCTTGTCCAATAAACACTTGCTAATTTAAGTTTTGTGCAGTCACTTGAGTTTCTCAGTCATGTATGAGCAGTTAATATAAAATAAAACTTTATACTTTTCTAAAACCATAACTACAGAAATAGTAATAATTTTTTTTAGATGCTTGGTATATTTTCCCCAACATTTCAGGCTCTAGTGGTATTGGTTTACAAAAACCAAAAGCATTTCTGAAGGTTTTGTTGTGCAAAGCTTGCTGCATTGCACATCAGCATTTCCTAGAGCTTTTTGGTCATTGTTCCCATATGTAGAAGATCGTTGCTCTTGGGTTATGCTGAAGGTTATGTGACAAGTCATTCTGCTTGTAACAAGGAGTAAGGGATTGCAGCTCATTTTAAAATTCAGCTGAGTGACTGGGGTTATGTTAGTGTTAAAAAGCTGAATAAGTATGCTGAGTATAATTCAGGGAGAACTTCTGTTAGAAGCTGGGGTTGGTCTGTAAGTAGTGTCTGAATTATAGATGCCGATCAGCAGTGATGAATCTAGAACTAGTCAGTGGATTGAGGGTCAGAAATGTGGATCAATGACATTTCTTTAAATTTCATAACCAATACCAGGTGCATCCTACTGCGCTCCTAGATTTGATGCTCACAGCTGTTTTAGTGTTGCATTAAGTGTGAATTTGATTCAAGAGCTGAAAAGTGAAAAAGTGACTATTTTTTACATGCTACATATATTGAAATACTAAATATAAAATTATAATGTTGTGAAATTGTTGGTCTGCTCGGTCATTGTCATGTAATGTCATAGTGTAAAAATGAGATTGCAGTTATTTCCCTTGCCTAGGCTGTTGCTCAAATCCAGTGTTAGCCATGTATATTTGTTAAATATACACATTTAACATTTGTGGGTATTTTTGTTTTTGGTGGAAGTATAAGTCCAGTATACATTTTATCTGCTATTTTTCCTTTAAGCACAATTAAGCACATTGGCCCTGTTTAAATATCTTTCAGGTCCCTGATCACTATTTTCATCAGAGGCAGTGCTGCTTTTCGAAATATCCTTTCCATGGAAAACAGTTCTCGTATAAATGCACAAGAACTATCGTCATGATAATAGGATTGCTGTTGCAGATACTGTATGAAAATGTATCCCCTTTGTGCTCACAAGATAATCAGAAATGGCAAGACAACTGCAGGAGTTACTTTTACCAGATTTCTGCCTGTATTTGCCAATACGTATAATTCTTTGTAAATGTAGACCCTTTATACACAAATGCTTATGGCATTTGGGGCTTGC
The DNA here is from genome assembly GCF_040954835.1 of Lepisosteus oculatus. NCBI lineage: Eukaryota > Metazoa > Chordata > Actinopteri > Semionotiformes > Lepisosteidae > Lepisosteus > Lepisosteus oculatus. The sequence continues at coordinate 59,909,858 of NC_090696.1, forward strand.
CTTTTGGAGAGGTGCTTGTAAGAATCATAGATTCCACATTTGTCATGTTTTTTGCAGGGATCTCCCTCACAAATATTGTTCTGATTCTCGATTGTATTGCCACTTCACCGTTTTCAAAACATTCATTATGAGCATTTGGTGAAGGAGATTATGATTATTACAGGAGAAGGCCCTAGATTATGATGTAACATTTTTAGGGTGGTATTTTCAACCTTATACACCTTAGTGCTTTGCGTCATATAGATTGCCTGAAGACTAGGTACATTTTTACATGCTCTTGTGCTTTTAGTATAGTATGCATGAATATGCATCAGGTTTACTTTGGATTAACAAATACGTTGTCATACTGCTTTGGTTAGCAATGACAGCACACAATTGTAATATTTGAGAAATAGTAAGTCTGTATTATGTTACATTAAGAAATAGACACACGCAGGATGTAATTCATCTCCTCAGAAAGATTTGAGCAAAAACATTTCTGATTCTGAAGCCATATACAATTGAACGGGGGAGTATAGCAATGGCTATGTCCATTTCAGCTGTCGCTTGTTAATGTGTTTTCATTTTGAAAATTCTGAAATCTTCTAGCTCCACTGAACTGCAGGCTGTCAAACCCGATGCATTATGGCAGGACGAGAGCTTTCTAGAGTGGTTTTATTTCAGCAGAGCTGCTAAACATACAGAAAGAAAAGAGGAGAGACCAGAAAAAGAAACAATAACACCCAGGGCCTATGGGGTGCAATCATTAGATAATGGCTGTTCATAAGCTTTTAAAAGCTTGTTTAATGATTGTGCAGCATACATACGAAAAATGTTTAGGCAATATAATTTGCTGCTCTTATCAAAATCCAAGAAGCCTAAAATAAAATGTCAGTAAATGATGCCTTACTTGGCGAAGAAAGATGTTGCATCAAGGATATTCAGTTTATTAATTCGTCTGAGCTTGTCAGATCTAATGTGCGGGGATTCTTCTGAGCAAATAATTCTGACGTTTTTAAATTGGTGATTTACACAAAAGAGCCTTTACATCCACTCTCCATAACAAAGGGGAATGTTTTTAAATAGCTATTGCTGCACTCAATAGCACGTATATGGTCTTGTGTACATGTAATTGAGCAGGCAGACCGTGTAAAACCCGATACAGCTGACCATATACACTGATGAAGTGAAACCTCATGGCTGTTGCTCAACACTACAGCAGGTATAATCGATTTACTGTGTAGTAATAGTGTAGCAATATATGTTAATGAGGTTCTCTATGTATAAAAACAAGATATTCCATTATGAGTACACCCATTCAGGAAGCAGTTATGGTTTCTTAATATTGTATTCTGTGGCACCTGTAATGTACCTTTTCTTTATACTATAACAGTGTGTAACGTTATACCAGCTATAAATTTAAGTTTCATTATCCAGTGAACTGTCATCAGAAGTGCTGCATCAATTTTTGTATTCACTGCCAGGAAGTTTGTTATAGTTGCTGGAGTTTTGCGTAAAGTAAATCTTAAGGAAGGTTCCATGTGGGGTATAAAAGTATTTTGTAAGCGCAAACATTATCTGGCTCATCGCTAGTAGTTTTCCCAGAAATTCTGGTTTCGCATGCGGGTAGATGTTTTCTCCAGAGAATCCTCACTCGCGTGTTACGTGGTCTTGGAGGCAGTTTGACCTTGAAACCAATTGCTTTACCTCAGTAGATGCAGGGGAGGTTCTCTCAAAGCTTGTTGTGCCACTTTGCTTAAGTGTTGTTGCTGTTTCAAAAGAGCTGTACATCCAGTTCCAAGCTGTTTGGGTTAGGCATATTCCTGTACGTAGTAAGTGCCCCTGTCAATTTGATATTTTATGTTTAGTGCCAAATAGTTTAAACACTCTGGTGTAACAGTTGAAATCTGACTCACTATTCACCTTTTGGAAGCAGGGTAACACAAAGATGACATTTCAAAAATCATCTTCTGTTCCAAATGCTTCAGAGTTCATATTACAGACAATACTATCATTTTTAGTTTCTTTGTGAGCATTCATCAGAAGATGATGGAACTTTTTTTTCTTTTCTCATGGTTGTCCTGCAGCTTTTAAGCTCAAGTCAGCTGAGGTTTGAGTTGTCAGGATGTGGTAAACGTAAGCACTGGCAGCTGTCAAGAAAATGTTTTCTGTGAGTCACAGTGATTCCTTGTTTTCAGCAAAGACTTGGTGTACAAGATTGGGTAAAGTTCCTGCTTGCGAACCAACAAAATCAAGATTTGGGAGACCATCTGGTTATTCATCTATATATGTGCTGCTTCAGTAATTGGTGGTTGATTGCATTCTGGACAGCAGAACCTTGTGCTTGTTTACATACTTGAAATCCACTACAAATCCAGTGATGCTGTGTGTTTCATTTATTTTGTAGCAGTAGCCGCTGACCACAACCTGAATCAGACAGGTAAATGAATCAGCTCTGCTTCAGCTGTACAGGTAGCAGAATCTTATCTTCTGGCTGGTTTCCCAGGCCGGTACATTTCGGGCAATGCTGCTTCTGCAAAACAGTTGCCAGCAGAGAGGGTGAATGTAACGCCAGTGCAATATTAAAAAAAAAAAGGTTAATTCCCTAAGAAATATAAAAACAAATGGCCAGGAATCAGAAGCTTTGAAGACTTGTATAATATTGGACCGACCCCAAGTTTCTACCAGTTTAGGTACTATAGCATCACTTAATTTCGGATTATTGGTATGGTTTGTGATCCTGTGAAGAAGAAAACTTGTTAGCAGAATTATATCGTCTTTTATTAAGAACATAATTGAGGTTACATCCAAGATAAGACTGTTCTGCCCCACCAGCTCTTTTGGTAGTGAGTTGCTAATTGATCTGAGGAACTCATCTAGCCATTTCCTGAAAGAAGCTAGGATATCTGCTTTAACACATGGTTGAAAACCTTTACAGCCCTGGTAAAAGTTCCTGATATGGATTGTTCGTCTCAAAGCTTGCGTGCTTCTTTAATCTTCTGGAGTCCCTTGCTTTCAGCATGTTTCTTTTTTTTTTGTCAGTGCGAGTGCTGACCTCAGCTCTCCAAGAACAATAGGACATCCTCTTCATCCCTGTATTTAATTGCTGTTTTTTTTTTCCTCCCATGTTAGCATCCGACCATAGGCTTGTATTTGTCTTTCTGCCTAATGTGTGCATGATTCCTTAAATTCAGTGCCACACTAAAACTGAGCTATAAGGCCGGAAACGAGCATCTTTTAGCGAGTGAGCCATTGTGCCATATTTGCATTGCTTAATTTGTCAGAACCCACCATGGATTTGTTTACATTTACTGTGCACATCCCTTAATACAGTGTTCAGATTTATCTAAAACTTGTACAAAACTAAAACGCAGACCATTAAGTATTGTGCACTATGATGAAATGTCACTAGCTCTTGGATTAGTAAGGATCTGGACACCAGATTATAAAACAGGTACCTGGCAGCTGCTGTTTAAATGCTTTTTTTGTGTGATTAGTATATACTATTAGTATATATAATCATTATTAAGATAATGATTTGTTCCTTTTTAAATTTAGAGTGCTTCCCTTTAGTGGAGAGGGGATAGACCTAAATTGGGAGCATCTTTAGAGTGAGAGGGAGAGAACAAATAAGATCTTCTCCTGCGTCAGAGCTTTGAAGCATGAGGGTCTGTCTGTTTTACTTCCTGGAGAAAAATGTTGGCTGAATCCGCTGATGACCATGATATTTTTCTGCAGAAAATGTTTTGGTTGGATTTGTTCCTCAAACCTAATGAGGCTTAAATCGTGTTTTTAGAAGGAAAGAACAGAAAGGCTAAAGAATTTTGGTTTTACGATCTTTGGCTTTATGGCATTAGCAATTGCAATATCAGGTTAAAAAAAGGTCCAGTAACCAGTATTGTGTGTTTAAAGTGAGTTATCGCGCATAAACACAAGGTTGATCAAGAAAATTAAAATGCATACTTCAAAAGATGCTTATATGTTTAGGGGGTTACTTTATTGAGAACAAACCCCTGATGATTTTTAGTCGTTTTCATGCAGTGCTGTGTATCAGTTTAACTTGACCTTTCATTTCTGAAAATCATCTTTACATGTTTGACAGCAGTGGCAAATTGACAGCCCTCTGCAGGGTTTTTCAACTTTCCCATTGTTGAAATGTTCCTCTGGTAGAAGTTTTCCAGATAACCACAGTTATGGAGAAAAAAATCTGTATTTTCTGTAAATTCTTGCTACAAAAGATTTGGGTTTAAATCACATAAGCAAACAATGGTAATGAAGATACATCAGCTTTAAATTGGACATCTTAAATCAGAATCTGTTTTTGTGTTCTTAAATGTATAAATCGTTTAGGAAATTTTAAGCACTGCTCTTGAATACCAATACGTCAAGTAGAAATAATCCTATTCAGGAATGCCCAGTGGACGATGTTGGCAGTAAATTCAGTTGTTTTCAGAGGAATGCTGGTTAGTGCCTTTTCTTCCGTGACCTCCCCCCACTTTGTTTACAAAGAACAGTGTTTCTAATGCAGGGAGTATAATGATAATAATGATAATGTTGCTTTATTAGCCCTATACAATTTCTTGCATTAGGAATTCATCTTTTCACATACCCCAGCTTGCTCTCCATGAGACACAGACACACAGACATGGAGAGAAACTTGGGGTCCAGAGCACAGGGTCTGCCATTGTACAGCGCCCCTGGAGCAGTTGGGGTTAAGGGCCTTGCTCAGGGGCCCACCAGAGTAGGATTCCTCTGCTGATCACAGGCACAGATCCTTAGCCACAGAACCACCGCTCCGCCCTAGTATCTGATATAATACACATCAGAGCCCTGCCATGATTAAGTGAGCAGACTTGGCATTGAGAGAACTGATCTATGACTATACAGGCACAGAGTGGAGGAAGCCCATCCATTTGCAACCTGTCCTTGTGCATCCTGGGAGCTGTAATGTTTATACAGGAATAAGAACGTGGTGTTGTAGAATTGATCCTTCAACAGTGTTTATTTGGCTATTCACAGCTTTTAAAGAAGTATTAAAAGCCATATACTCAGTGGCCAAATTCTATTCTATTCTATTCTCATTCTAAACAAATGAGGGTGGCACAGTGGTTAGCATTGTTGCTTCACAACACTGGGGCCCTGGGTGCTGTTCCAGACCTGGGGTGCTATCTGTGTGGAGTTTCTATGTTCAGCCCATGTTCATCTCCGAGATGTACTGGAAGGTTAATCGGCTTCAGGGAAAATTGTCCCTGGTGCGAGTCCCGTGTTTTTTTGTGTGCCCTGCAATAGACTGGCATCCTGTCCAGGGTGTATCCCATCTTGTCCCCGTTGCGTTCCCGGATAGGCTCTGGGTCTCCTGTGACCCTGATTTGAAAGAGGCCGTTAGAAAATGTATGGATAAACAAATGGGGAGAGGTATCCTGGCAGTATTTGTCAAGTGTGGAATGGGTTTGTCTTATATTCTTGGGTATAGCGCTCTAGGTTAAGATCCATAATCAGTGCTCAGCTTGACTAACATGCTTAGTTCTTTGTTAGTTCCAGAGTACAAGTCCTTTATTCATTCTTTATTAAAGAAATCAGACGAAATAATTGGATTAACGCATACAATGCAAGCATAAATGTTCTTAAAGGAATGCGCATATGATGTTAATGCATATACATTTCGCTCTGAATCTGCAACCTCAGCTGTAATTATTAAAAGGGGAACTTGATGATGTATTCTTGTATTTGTATGTTGTCTGATTAGTTTTTTTTTTGCTTAATTGCATTTATATAGAATTCCTGATGTTTGTGGGTTTTTATAGTGACAGGGAAATTAATGCATTTCAAATGCAACTGGTTTTATTTGTAAGCCAGTCTCTAGGCCTTTTTCTGCATAAGGGAACTTGTAAAGGTTTATTCCATGCTGAAAGGAAGAGAGACAACGTTTCGGCTGTCGAGCCATCTTTAGGTAGTGGCTCCACAGCTGAAGCATCTCTTTTTCTCTTAGCATGGAATAACCTTTACCTGTTTCTTTGCAGCCTGTGCATGCTGATGCAGCTACCATTTCATCAACTTAGGGTGAAAGGAGTTGCTGGAAATATAGCATCTAAGATTTTTTGCCCTTTTGGTGTCTAATAGGCAGTGCATTTCTTAGTCACTAGTAGTTTTGTTGTACAACTCAACTACATGTTTCAAGCCATTATTTCTTTAAACAGCCACATTTAACATGTTCCTAAACACCATTTGTCTTTGACTTTCTTGTAATCTACAGATTTTATCTTCAACCAGTGACTGATACTGCACCATATAAACAAATTCTGAAATATTTCAGCTCTTTCTGCATTACACCAACTTCCTCTTGCTACATATGTGGGGATAAGCAGAAAGGGTTAGTTGCCTCTGCTTTTGATGTCTGCTGTGTGAAATTGAAAGAGCGATTTTAAAAACCCACTGTTTTATTTTTCAGGTCAGAGCAGCTGGTTTCTGGCATTGGTTTAACATAATACACTCTGGCAGCAGCTGCTGTGTTTGCATTAACATTAAACTCTTCTTGATCATAAGACCTAGAGGCCCTGTTGCACCTACGTCAGTTCACACCGAAATTCAGCTACCAGTACCCACAATTGTGTGAAATATCACAGTTTTCAGATCAGTGTGAGCGCATCTCCAATTACGGGATTAAAATTTGGTGAAAAGGTTAAACTAAAGGGGAATACTGATGCTGTTAGTGATGCTATCTTGGCACACAGCAGAGAATGTGCTCTGTAGCTAGTGTTCGCTCTTTAAAACTGAAACATTTTAATGTTAAAACCACCATTACTTTGTTTTTTGTTTTCTTTGATCTAAGATCCAGATTTACCTGCAAATGTAGAAGGACATTTGTAGCCAGATTTAAAAAAATCAAACTTGAAATCATCTGGCATGGTTTAACTTTCCAAGCATGAAATCTGTCGAATGCAAAATGACATTTTATGTGAAATTGATCTTAATAAACAGGTGGAAGCTGTTTAAGGTGACCCAGAACAGGCGAAGGCCTAAGTTCTAGTAGAGTCGGCACTGACCTTTTGACACTCTTGAGCGGTGGATCCGATTTTGTTTTCCACTGCCACACAGAAAAACGGGCTCTGTCTACATCACTTCCTTCTTCTTTGGTTTTGCATCACAATCTTGAAAGCCCGACATCGCTACATTTTCTCTTTGTTGATTAAAATATTAAACAAATGTGACCTTTTAGAATGACGCTGCAAATTCAGGTGAAATAGCCAAATGAGTCTCTTCAAAGTCCTAGTAGGTAGGACTACCTACTGTAGGTGATACTGGCTAATCTGTCACATACTTAGTAGGGAGTCCACCTGCAAGTGACAGTGCAAAGGAGCTACTGCGTATGTGAGAAGTGTGTCACCTTGTCCTCCCGTGCAAAAGAAATGGAGAGCAATTGGTTTGAAACCCCACTAGCCACGCTGCTGACGGTGCAACAAAAATATTGGTGAATGTAATGAAAACGTTTGATTTTTAGCAGTGTTTTTTTTTTATTCAGGCTGTTCTGAGCAAAGGTGTTGCAGAGCAGGGTTTAACTCAGAGGTGGAGGCATCTTTGACTTGCTGGTTGTGTTGGCTTGCTTTCAATGCAAAGAACTGTGGAAACTATACCGCACGCAGGTGCCCTGATGAAAAGAGGTTTTGTTGTTTTTTTTTCTTTCCTCCTTCAGAAAAAAAGTGCCATAAATTATTTTTTGTGGGGGAGGGCGGCTTTCGGCTGTAGAAAGAAATGGCCTGAGTTGAGCGCAGGGTAGCTGCAGTGAAAGCTGGGCATTGTTGGTACAGTAAACAGAATTGAGCAGTTGACTCTCACTGTTTCAAGTTTGGAGATGTTTATTTGATTTCATTTCATCAGTCATATAAAAGTTAATTGTCCCTGTGCCTGCACGCATTCTTTTACTGCTGGTTGAACTCGGCGTTTGGGTGGTTATCTTCATGGATTCTGAAATGATCTGATGCTTTTCCTTCCCATTGGAACAGGACAGTGAATTAAAACACTGAAGTAGCTGTGCTGTTTCGTGTTTCTATTTTAAGAGCACCAACATCACACCACTAAAAAGCCCCATGTAATAAAGTATTTGTGGTTCTTTGTTTCATGTCTACCGTTTTAAACTTGATGGGCCGCATATTGAGGTCATTGGCCATATACTCAGTGAAATTTCAGTTGAGTGTATTTTTGTATGTAAAATCGGACTGAAAGGGTGTGTGTTCTAATGAATGCTTAAGACTTGATGAGGCACATATCCTTTGTTATTCATAATTGTGGGATTTGTCATGCTGGTTAAGATTTTTCGTTCTCTTCAAACAATGCTAGGTAATATAAAAGCAAAGAAAAGGGGGTAAGACTGTCCAAAAACCCTTTTATAAAGCTTCATACAGTAGCCAGTGCAATATTGCAATTTATAGGTGAGCTGTGCTTATATGGGGTATCTTTAGTACTAATACCAACATTGCCTTTGTTTACGGTTTTACAGTTTATGCTGCAATAGCAGTTTCTAAAATATAATATTTCCTTGTATTTAAGTCTTATGTACATGATTTCAGGTTTGCATGTCAGACAAATGAGTCCTGTGTTAAAAGATCATTTATGTTGAAAATCGTTTTTCTTATAATGCGGACTTCACTTGACATGAGAAATGGTTTTAAAAGTCTACATTTTCAATTCCTACCATTGCTTTAGTACAGCATTAGCATAGATGATTTTGTCTAGGATTAAATGCTTTGAAGGTGAAGGGAAGCTACCATTAATTCCTTTAGATGCTCTACTGTTAGGTTTACTTTTTCTGCTTGAATTCATTTTTGGCTTGCCACTGGACTATCAGTCTGAGACAGATGTAACACTCCTATGATGATTGATCTGACAAACGTGGGGCCTGCCAGCTTTTCTATTCACGTGTGTATAAAAATTGTATTCCATCAGGCCACCAGAACATTAAACATTGTACAATATATTGTACAAAAAAAAGAAAATATGTACATTTTCTGTTTAATATAAATCTGGTTGCCTATTACTGTTTGTTGATATTTAGTGAATTAGGAAAATTGGTGTACTGTACCTTTTAAATGTATTAAAACCAATCACCCCAAAACTAGGACAAAGTACCCTATCTTAGTATTTAATCATCAAATTGGCAATTTCACAGATGTAACAGCCATTAAGATGTGATGTAGAGCTTTATAGTTCTGGTGAACTAAAAATTTAGAAGGACTTTGGCTAAAAAAAGAATTACATTTTACAGAATTAAAGATTTCAGTTCTGCTGCTAATTTTGGAATGTGCCAGCTACATAAAAGAGCAATGTGTTGTGCCACTATGAGTCTAACAGTATCATTTTTTTCAGGAGCTAAACGACTTGGCACGAGACCCACCAGCACAGTGTTCAGCGGGTCCAGTTGGAGATGACAGTAAGTTTTTTTTTACTAAGCATTTTTAAATTTAATTTAAGTTTGAACTCCCCCTTTCAACTTTCTTTTTTTTATTTTTTAGTGTTTCATTGGCAAGCCACAATCATGGGACCTGTAAGTACTTACCATTTACACATTTTTAGTTTTAAAATGTTTTTTTTTGTCTTGCCCCTTGATTGTCACATTTTCTTCCACAGAATGACAGTCCATATCAAGGTGGTGTTTTCTTCTTGACAATTCACTTTCCTACAGACTACCCTTTCAAACCTCCTAAGGTGAGTACTGCAATTAGATTAATAATTGACGATTAGGGCTACAATTTTGGCATAGGTATTTTTAGTAGAAGAAATGTTTTTTACACAAATTTACCTAGAGCTTTCCACAATTCAGGCTGTTGTATATTGCTAGGTTGTCTGATTGAGCTTGGCATTTCACAAGAGGAAATCAATCTCTTCGTAGTCCATGCTGCAAATGGGTAACAAACACTTCAGAGCTATTTTAGCAAGAGTTGGAGAGCTGTAATTTCAGCTTTTGTGCCAGAATTCCACAATGTCAAGGCAGGAATGGAAGGTGAGCAAATACATGAATGTTACCGTTCAGTAAAGGCAAAAAGCATTTTGTTTGAGCATATTATTGGTGAAATGAATGGTGACTTGGCCACTTCTGTTGACCTTTCAAATAGGAGGGGAATAGTAACATTTCTTTCTACTTTGTACAGCATTTTATACACATAAAATGGAACAACTGCTTCTTCAATTAAAAGTTTGCTTTTGTTTTTCAGGTTGCCTTTACCACAAGAATTTATCACCCAAATATTAACAGTAATGGCAGCATCTGCCTCGATATTCTAAGATCACAGTGGTCTCCTGCATTAACTATTTCTAAAGGTAAGGGTTTGAACACTGAATTGGACTTTCTGATATTTCTTGGATAATGTCAGTATTGTGTATTATAGAGTAACATTTATGGTTTTAAATCCTAAAATTAGGGCTTGAAACAGCTTAAGTAGTTTAGTCATGATTACCAGGTTTTTATGTCAATAGTGATGTAGTATGGGTTATAAAATGAACACTGTCAGAAGGAACAGAATAAAATATTTTTTTTTACTTGCACTTCTGAAGAATGTTCATAATTAAATCGTTTGGCTATTTTTACTGGTATCTGGTAAGAATTTAGTATTCATGTGGCTTATAAATAGTGTAGTCAGTAAGTATTTGGACAGTGACATTTTTTGTTGTTTTGGCTCTCTACTCCAGCACACTTGTTTTGAAATGAAGTTAAAGTGCAGAATGTCAGCTGTAATTCGAGGGTATTTACATCTATATTGGGTGAACCCTATAGGAATCGCAGCGCTTTTTATACATAGTCCTGCATAATTCTGCACTTCAACCTCAGTCATTGTTTCGTTTCAAATCCAATGTGCGAGGGTACAGAGCCAAAATAAAAATTGATCACTGTACAAATACTTTCGGACTGCAATTTATTTGTTCAAACAGTTTTTTGGAGTTGCCTCTTTTTTCTCCCATTAACTTTCTATTAATTTTGACAGTGCAGAGTTGTATTCTTCAGACAGGGTAATACAGAAAGTGCGTTGTGACTTTTTATCTAATAAGAATTTATAACAAAATGACCTGTTTATAGTACTTTTCAGCTGGTTTACCTTTTACTCATTTCCATTTACCTTCCATTTCTCTGCTGAAAGATGGAGCAGTCCTTGTCCTGTCTGCTCCATCTCCATATATTCCCACATTGTTTTAGTTGTGCCTTTTAATCCTCCTACAAATGGAAACTATAATACTAAAATCTCTTCTCTTGCAGTTCTTTTGTCCATTTGTTCTCTGTTATGTGATCCAAACCCAGATGATCCTTTAGTGCCAGAGATTGCACGCATCTACAAAACAGATAGGGAAAAGTGAGTATATGTTCACCTTTCATACTCTTATAGTAGTCCTACCTTTGAGAGGAATTGTTGGAACTGGGAAATACTTCCTGCTGTATTTTAATCTTTGTTATAGGAGATCGGGGAAGTCATGCTCCAGTTTTTTTGGGCAATTACATGGCTTTAAAGTGTGTGTAAAATTTTCAATTCAATTTTAAAGCAGTTTTTGTGTTAATATCCTTAGAAGGTCAAGGAAATAGAAGTATCAACATGACATGGCAACCTTCTGCTTTATTAGGTATAATAGACTAGCAAGGGAGTGGACAGAGAAATATGCAATGCTTTAGGGTAAGATCATCAAGCATCTTGGTGTGAGGACACTTGCACTGCTGCATGAAAGCAACCTCACTCTTCTAAACTAACCAAGCAAGGCTTAAACACTTTGGGCTGTAATGGATTAACTGCTTGGAGACATGATTGTGGTGTTTGATATCAGGGAGGCTTATGTTCAATAAACACTTGAAAACCAGGGTTTTTTTATCTCCCAGTAGCCTGGTTGGATTCAGGTCAACGTATTTGGTGTATTTCTTTAATATGTCAAAAGGAACTATGAAAAGTATGAATAAAAATACATTAATTTTAGACTAGATCTTGCATATCTAAATCTGAGATATTTGACCTTTTTTTATTTTAATCTACCAAAAGAAGCCCATTTTAGGAGTAATTTAATTTAATATCAGTTCATCTTTGGGAAAGAAATCTGTAAAAGGGTAATTGCACTATGGTGCCTTTTCATTTAAGTACTGCATATTTGTTGTTTTTTTTCCCTATTTTGTTCATCGGGACAGCAGTTGGAGCTTGCACCCAATACATAATAGAATAGCAATCCTAATCAAATCTAATCCCATGGTGATTTGGGTAATTTATGTCCAGTAATTAGACCTGTATACTTTATCTTGCTGTGACTTTGCTTTATTCGATTGTTTTCACATTTGCGAAAGGAGATATTCAGTCTTGTGTATAGAATATAGTATAAACTGAATAAAATGCTGTGTGAATATGAATGAAACTGCTGTAAAAAATGTTTGTCTCTAAGAAATGAATGTTTGTTTGTTTCTTGTAGTCACACTCATTTAAAGTCTTTGTGCTTTGGGAATTCTATACCAAATACATAGGCTATTTTACATTAGCCTCTTGTCCAAGATATCTGTGGATTTCTTCAGATTCCAATATGTCAACCTTTTCTCCTCTTATCCCATTTTTCTCCTTTATCTCTCTGTAAAATTGGTATGAGGTCAGTTTTTTCTCAGTACTCCCTTAGTGCAGGACAGAAGAAGCAACCTTACTCTGCAAAAGAGTAGAGGTGGGCTATAGTGTCCTTTCCAAGACCTAACATTAATAAACTGAATCCAAAGCCATTTTTGATTTTTGAATAACTTCTGTTTTGGTTACAATGTGATAGACCCACAAAACAAAAGCCATTGGGAAGTGTCTAGGAATTGTAAGGTAGTTTTAGATATTTGGAATTTTCACGATGGCAGTGATGGCACCCCTGATCAAACCAAACCATCCAAGTACCACCTACAAGTCATCTCCTCCAAGGCACCCCAAAAATTCTCAATGACCGATATGAGCTCACGTGCGCATCTGGTCATCTTAACACGCTTTATCAATGTACTTTTGATATCATCTGCCATATCAATAATTCTGTGAGGGGCTGTGTCTTTCAGAGGGGGCAGCCGTTCGAGCTGTTTAGCAGCTTTTTCTCCACACAATACGTGTCAGCTCTTTTGTCAACGGTAAATAAGGTTCGTCAAAAATAGTGTGGGGCTTACCTGCTTTAGCAATCCGCAAGCTTGCATTTTCCCCCGTTTTCAGTTTCAGGAGTCCGTCTCAGAAGTTAAAATAAGTTTTTATTTCACGCGCATAGGAGTGAAACGCAGAGACGCTCAGTGTATGTTTCTCAAATTAACCTAGAACAGTTCTTAAATTTTTCTGTTTTCTATCACACTTTCCTGTGCTCAAAAGATTTCCAGCGTTCATAGCACACATTTCTATGCATTCCTGTGCTTACAACATTGGCATTGTTCCAGTCACGCACATTCTCCTACCTCCCTATTTGCTGGAGATACCTTTTTTTAAATACAGTTGGTCGCTTGCGTGTCGTAGTACGCATTCCTATAGAATGGTATAGAATTATATAGTAACTCTTGTCCACTCAAGTATTAGCGCGCTTAATAGGCTGCGTATTCGACACGTATTAAAATAGAAAGTATGAAAACCCGTCCCGATTTTTCAGTGCACACAACAAGGTTCCAGGGTCATATGGCAGAGCACCTGGCATGGTACGCGTACCATAGTTTGAGAACCACTGCACTACGGCTTTCCCTATTTAGACCTGCCAGTCAGTCTGTACCTTTTCAGTTTATTTTACCACTGCAACTACTTGAGCCAGGAGATATAACAATATAATACTTCTGAGGTTGTAAGGGTCATTTCAGTGAAGTGGAAGAGATCTTCGATCTACTACTGATCTGACAAGGCATGTTGGCAGGAATACTAGACAAATTTATTATCATAAAATTTCCATAAAGCTGTTATTATTTTTTGTTTTTGTTTGGTTTGAACCCGAAGCAAAATGTCAGATTGTGCTTATAGACCTCAGCACGTGAAAATTACAGTTTGGCAAACTAATCTTTAGGTTGTTGGTTTGAACAAGTTGCAAAACATACTACTGCTCCAGCACAGCTTGCAGCAGATGGTTATGAAATGGGTAATTCTGCTCTTTAATGCTTTCTGTTGTGGTTTTGTTTAGATTGTGCTTTTTATCTTCACACAGGTACAACAGAATAGCCCGGGAATGGACTCAGAAGTATGCAATGTGATGCTACCTTGTGGAAGTCGGAACAACCTGCATTATAGCTGGAATAAACTTTAAATTACTGGTTTCTTTGGTTATCGTATTTGGCTGCTCCCCTTATCAGACCATATCTTTTTTTTTGCCCTACCCTCCCCCCCTTTCCCACATTCATTCACATGCTCTTATGAGAAGATAGTCTCTCCAGCTTGGACAAGACCAGCTTTCTGAATTTCTAAAGTAGTTCTCATCAAAAATCGCCCAAGGTTCTGAACTCTTTAATGGAGCATGTGTCCGTAAATGGCCAATGTACCTTCACAGCCCCTTGGTTATGAGACTAAAAGTGTGCCTCATTGCTCTAACACACTGAAGATGCCAGCGAAAAAAAGGATGCTTCATGTGCAGTCAGCCTCATCTGATCAGGATCACCACATTGCTGGATAGCATCCATCTTTTTGTAAGCTTTTCTGCTAGTGTTAGAGACCTGAGGTCTATGAAAATGTATTTTATGCTCATAACTGACAGAGTGAGTGAAGTATTGCTGCAGAGTGTATAAGCATCAGCAGTACAGAAAATAATGCTGTATTTTATGCATGTTAATAAAGGAATAACCTGTTTATGTTCTGCAGAGAATGGAGATTTGGGGGTGGGAGGGGTGGGATGGGGGATACTCCTAAGTCCCCTACTAGGGTCAGAACATTTTGTAATTTTTTTCATTTTTTTCTTTTCTGTTTTGTTTTTAGAAGTCGGGAGCTATTAGTTAATCTATCTTCCACAACACTGTTTTCTGTAGCACTGAATAAATGATGCAAAGCTCTCAATGGTTGACCGATCAACTAATAGCTCTGCTAGTTATTGATTTATTTTTCCTCAATAAAGTTACATAAACCAATATCACATAGCCTGTTTCCATTTGTATAATGCTGATAAGTCAATATCAAAATTGGTTAAATTCTTCAGCTGATGCTCTAGTCATTCTTAGAAACAAGTCATTAAGCAATTTGTAGATTTTTGGATTCATGCTTTATTTGAACAATTTTATAATGCATTTTTTTAAGGTTACTAAAATTCACATGGATACAACTTGTATATAACCCATAGGAATATTCAATCCAGAACTTGTCTCAATATCCTCACTTATTTGCAGAAACCAGCAGGACACTAAATAGACTAGATCTTTGTTTTTTTTAGGTAACTTTAATACTATACTGACGGGGGAAAGTACATATTGCTACACTAATTCTATTTTCCAATTTCTTTTTAGCGATGTACTATGTTCAAAATTCCTCCATTGTACAGTGTGCCGCCTTACGTTTGTGTGCTTATGTTCCTATGTTTGATGCAGTGTATGTACACTATATATTTAGACATTCGTAGACTCACATAGTCCTCTGTAGACATGCATTGTAGTATTATCTTGCCAGTGTGTAATAGGCACCAGAACAGTAGAGGATGGTGCTCTCTGACAGCTGCTGTTTCCAGTCTGTTGCACTAGCTTCTATTATCAGTGTTACACCTTTCTTGAGCTTCCTTCCTTGCTGGTGAACAGCTCTCATCTTCAGCTGTTTTACTGCTTAAAAGCTATTTTAATGTTTGATCCTGAGGGGATTGAAAACGCAAGTAATGCACTTAGGTTGATTTGGGTTCTGCGTTGGCTACGGTTCAAAATTTTTTAAAGAATTTGCATACAAGTATCTTTACAAAGGTACTTGTTTCTACTGGAGTACCTTCAAATTCATATGGTAAGAATTGTGGAATTTTAATTGAATAGCAGCAGCAGAATTCTGAAGGGGCCTGGAATTTTAATAGTTGGAAATACTGTACTTCTGCCCATGTGTTTTGCTACACCACACTAAAGTAATGGTACAGCTGTGCATACTTTCACTTTCATAAACGGCAACTGTGCAGATATAAAATGGCATTTCAAAATTTCTTGTAGAGGTGCTTCAATTTTCATTTTTACAAAATCAAGACAAACGTTGGCAGTAACTAGGTATTAAAATGGAGCTATCCGGAACTATTCCGGAATACTGAGAATTATCCTGCAGCATCAAATGTCTGACAGATGTCTAATAGCTTCTTTTCAGCTCTCCATGTGAGACACTTAGTGAAATTAGTTCATATTGCAGAAACTAGTCCTCATTTGCTAAAAAGGGCTCTCCTAGTCCAGCATACTCCAGTTCAACTTGGAGAAGTTCTGGTACTTTTTTGATGTATTAAGATGACAAGGTCCTGTGTTCCATGCATTTATTCATAAATTAATTTCAAAGATAACTTGATGTTTCACAGATATAAAAGGTTACATCCTGGGAACATCCTGATGCCTTGTGCCAAAATGCAGCAATTAGAACAAGCTGGTGACTTATCTGAAAGCAAGAGGGAATGTTTTGGGAGTATTTCCCCTCATCAGAGTTTTGGGGTACTCTCTGACGGCAGGCGGAGCGACGCGCCGGTTGGGGTATTCTCGGTTGCATTTAATGGCAACGTCAGCTCAAAGATTTGGTTCAAACCACCAAATGGAGACGGGCGTGCCGACAAGCGGACCCTGCTGATGCGGGATTAACGTTAGTATGAGAGAGAGTTTTGGGTTGTTCCCTGCTAAATTTGTCCCAGGTTCTTCTCAAATCAGCTTCAATCAAACTTTATATGTGACATCCTATTGTGAAGATGAGTATCAATCTCTTATCACAAAAGAAAATGCAATCAACAAGAAATGAACTGGAAGTTTGTTTTGGTTCCATTAGTATGCTGAACTAATTTACTCATAATCAATACTTTATTGCCATAACAACCACTTGCATGGAATTTGGTTTGATGGGCTCATAGAATTAAAGACATGCAATACAAAAACACAATATAATAGCCAATAATAACATCCACCTAACATACTCACAAAACATTCTAAATACACATCAGTAATAAAATAAATGACAATGGAGCCTGATAGAATACCAATGGGCCATGCATAAATGTCAGAGTTTATGCACTTTGGTAGGTGCTGCTGGGGCTCATTAAGCTTTTCATATGGAGAGGTATTGGCTGGTAATTCAAATCCAGTGTCTCCCATTCTCTAGTTACAGGTTGTTAAGCATTTATCAATACGCTTGGAGACAAACCGTAGTGGTTACAGAAGATATGATCCTCTGTGCAGATCCTAATTTTTCCTGAATGTTGTCAGCACAAATGTAGTAAATGTCCGTTAAAATCACCCTATATATCATACTTGCATCCTGCATATTGGAGCTGTTGTCTGCTATTAGTCCGTTTCAACTGACTAATTTAATTAAAAAAAAGATCTATTACCAATACAGAAAAGTGTTTTCACAATATAAATATTACTGTATCAGTGCATGTGTATATTTGTTTTTTATATTATGTACAATACCAATTGCATTAGACTAATATCGGCTATCTTTAACTGAAGGGCTGACTAATGCATTGAACTGGATGTAATATTACAATTTGTGATTTATGCACACAATTCTGGATATCTTTTGAAGAAAGTGGGGATGAAGTGGCTAAATTACACTTCAGGCTTTTACTATGTAGACTTCTAAAAAAAACTCCCTCTTCATGACTAAATCATTTCTGACTTCTCTACCTTCTCTGCTGTGCTTGAGGTCTACTGGCGCTTAATGGCTGCCGCGCGTCATCCAACGGCTCTGGCAGCTGTATTTTAGTCATAGAAGAAGAGGGTCTTCGCTTTGATGTAAAGAGCTTTCAGATTCTTATGTGTGTGTATACATATAGTTATTAATCCCATTTATACTGTCTGAAATAAATAATTCGAGAAATATGAAAACAAGGGCTTCTGAAATGCACACGTTGCCGAACAGCAATGGAGAAATGTTTAAGTCACATGACGCATCACCTGATTTATTGTGCAAAAAAAAACAGGAAGTTGCTAGTGAAAAGTTTTGACATCGGTTAACAGCAACAACAAAAAAAGTTGCATGACCTTTCTTGGTGTGAAACGTTACGTGATAAAATGAACGAGAAGCCTGTTTCTTAGCTTTTCGTTGTTACTGCCCGCCGAGATGAAATCCTTTATTAGGAAACGAGTGGCGGCTTATCTGATTGCTGGGTTGTTGTGCATGCTGCTGGGGAGCACCAAAGTATCTGGAGCCGTTCCGAACAAACTGGTTGTCGAAACACTTAGACTAAACGGAAACTGGACACTGAAAAATAAGAACGGGTCATTGACACTCACCGCGGCTGTGCCTGGCTGCGTGCATTCAGCACTGCTGAAGCAAGGTCTCATTCAGGTAGGCTAATCCTTACCCATTTAAGACCCGGGACAAAACCCTGGTGCGAAGAACAAAGCCTGTACATAGTCAGCAGCATATTCTTAGCAAAGACAACAGCACTGTAACCCCAAACGGCTAATGCAAAAGTTACATAAATATCCAGGAGTAAAGATAAATTGGCTAGTAAAAATGTCCTAACCTGCACACTACGCATGCGCAGGACTTGCAACACGTCAGGTTTCGTGTGCCTTGAAGAAACAGACTGGAAATGTATCCTCGCCTTTCATAATTACTGATGATTATTGTTCTATACGTGATTTTTTATGTTTATCTTGAACCTTCTAAATCTAAAAGAAAATCATTGTTATACAGACTAAAGTTAATCCTTACGGGCTACTTTTTATCTCTGAATTATGAGAAAACCATTTATTATGCATCTCTGTTAATGTCACACCAACCCTTAGCCTATCTCTCAAGAATTGGGAATGCGTGAGAGTGCTCTCTGGACATCTGTTTGCCTGCCCTCTTCATAACCAAGAGGGCTTTTCGGATTTTTATATAAATACAATTTTGATGCAAATTATGACGATCCAGCTAGTAAAAATGACTAATTATAGCTACGCGTCATGTTTTGCCACTGGAATAATTAGGTGAAGTAGCAAAAATGCTTTGTTAAAGCGTGAAACGTTTTTCAGAATCGCAGCATGTGATGCAGTTGAACTGAACTAGTCTTGTGCAGGGATAGTTTGCACATCTAGTGGGTTATGTAAATAGAAATGTGTTGGATACATTTTTTGCTATTACATTTTTTATCCACTTCTAAGAGATACAAGGACAGAGACGTTTTTACATTTGATTACACCCCTTTGTAGCTCAGACATGATCAGAATCTCAATTTGCTGTATTGCGTTTACAGAAAATTGTAATGGCTTAGCCTACTAATTTGAGATATTTTGGGCTTGTTGAATACCGGTTTTCTGCATATGTGCTGGGATGATGTGCAGTATCTTCTGGACAAAGACATGTATCATGTTTTGGCTTTTGATACCTGAGATGTGATTACCGCTGCAGTGTATGAATCTTTTGAGGCTACCACTCCAAATAATAAATTATTATAATAATAATAATAATAATAATAATAATAATAATAATAATAATAATAATAAACTTTATTTTATATAGTGCCTTTAAAGGTGGCTTCTCAAAGAGCTTTACAGGATGACAATAACAATAAATAAGAAGAATACAACGATAAAACACAATTACAATATATAGAGGAGACCGTGGACGGTGGTACTAAGAAGAGCAGAGGGGTGAAGAATGGAACCAGTTAAGTAAAGGCTTTTCTGAAGAAAGAGGGTTTTGAGTCTGGATTTGAAGGAGTTTAGAGAAGGTGACTCTGGTATCCTTGGGGAGAGAGTTCCAGAGCTTGGGGGCATAACAGGAGAAGGCCCTGTCGCCCATACAATGTAGACGGGCTTGGGGGACAGTAAGGAGAGCAGAATTAGAAGAGCGAAGGTTGCAAGGTGGGGAGTAGGGAGATAATAGTTCAGACAATTACTGAGGTGCCAAGCCATGCAGAGCCTTATAGGTGAGCATGAGGATTTTAAAGTCTACACATAATTTGGCTGGAAGCCAGTGCAAGGACTCCATGATAGGAGTAATGTGAACACTTGCACTAGTCCTGGCTGCTGAATTTTGCACATACTGCAGTTTGTTCAGAGTAGATTTAGATACCCCAGCGAGTAGAGCATTACAGTAGTCAATTCGAGAGAACACAAATGTGTTGATCAGCTTTTCAGCCACAGTTAATGATAGCATAGAGCGTAGTCTTGCGATATTTCTAAGGTGAAAAAAAGAAGTTTTGACAGTATGCTGCACATGTGGGTCGAATGTTAAGCCAGAATCAAATTTAACCCCAAGGTTTTTCAATTTTGATTGAAGCTTAAGTACAGAGCCATCTACAGATAGGGTTACAGGACTGGCTTTACGAAGTTGATGGGGTGTGCCAATAAGCATGACTTCAGTCTTGTTGTAGTTAAGATGAAGGAAGTTTTGAGTCATCCAAATTTTTATGTCAGAGATGCAATTAGACAGAATAGAGACAGCCACATCAGTGTCAGGTCTGGTATGGATGTATATTTGAGTATCGTCAGCATACAAATGAAATTGAGGCCATGTGATCTTAAAAGCTGACCAAGTGGGAACATGTAAATGCTGAAGAGCAAGGGGCCCAGTATTGAGCCCTGAGGAACACCAGACTTAACAAGACCAATTTCAGACCTGTACCCATTGAGAGAGACAAAGTGACAGCGATCAGTGAGGGAAGATTTGAACCATTTGAGGGCAGTGTCAGAAACTCCAAACACAGTCTCAAGACGCGAAAGTAAGATGTTATGGTCAACGGTGTCAAAAGCAGAACTGAGATCAAGAAGGATGAGTATAGAAAAAGAACCAGAATCAGAAGCTATTAGAAGATCGTTGGTGACTTTGACCAGGGCAGTTTCTGTGCTGTGAAGTTGATGGAAGCCAGATTGGAGGGGTTCAAAAATGTTGTTTGTCATGAGGTGGTTATGTAA
Source organism: Lepisosteus oculatus (assembly GCF_040954835.1). Lineage (NCBI taxonomy): Eukaryota > Metazoa > Chordata > Actinopteri > Semionotiformes > Lepisosteidae > Lepisosteus > Lepisosteus oculatus. The sequence goes on from NC_090696.1 coordinate 59,930,823, forward strand.
CTGAAGTGTGACAGCACGTTCTAGAATTTTAGAAAGAAAGGGTAAGTTGGAGATGGGGCGAAAATTGTTAAGATTGTTGAGAGCCATGTTAGGCTTTTTTGGCACAGGGGTAATGGCAGCAGTTTTGAGGACCGTTGGTACAATGCCAGTGCTCATGGATTCATGTATGATATTGAGGACAATGGGACAGAGAGAAGAGAAACAGGACTGAAATAAAGTGGTGGGAATGGGATCTAAAATAGATGTGGTGGGTTTCATGCATGTTGAGGGATGCTGTGTCAGGAAGAGAGAAGCTGGAGAGAAGGGAACCAGAGAAGTTGGATGAGGGGGGAGGAGATAGGGAAATGATATGCGTAGTGGAGAGAATGTGATGCCGGATGTTGTCAATCTTAGAACTAAAGAAATCTAAGAATGTGTTGCAAAGTTATGATGAGGCAGGTAATGTGGTGGGGCAGTTTGGCTTGAGCCATCTGTTGATGGTGGAGAAAAGATGTCTGGGGTTGTTTTGGTGGTTTTCAATGATGTGAGAAAAGTAGGTGGATCTAGCAGACTCTATAGTAACCTTATATTCAGATAAGTAATCTGATAATGTAAGCCTGATAATGTACATTTAGGCCGGAAAGACGCCACCTACGCTCACGTTTGCGAGAGGCTGCCTTCATGGATCGCAGATGGTCATTGTACCAGGGGGCAGGGCGAGAGAAGGAGATGGTTCGAGTTTTTAAAGGAGCAAAGGTGTTGAGGGTAGATAAAAGAGCACTGTCAAGTAACTGTATTTTGTCCTCTAGAGGGTCAGAGGAAGAGTAACAAGATAAGGAGGACAGAACAGAATTTGCAATCCTTGGGTGATAATTGATCGCCAGTTGTGGAAATGTACAGAGCGTGAGGGGGAAGTGTTAGAAACAGGTAATTCCAGATTGAAGAGAATGGCTACGTGGTCAGAGAGGCCTAGATCAAGGGGAGAGCAGTGGGAGACAAAAGAGTCATGTGTAATAAATAAATCTAAGGTGTGTCCTTTGTTATGTGTAGGGGTACAAACAAACTGAGTAAGGTCAAAGCATCCCAAAAGAGAAAGGAAGTCTTTAGCCAGACTGGAAGAGGTTGAATCGATGTGTATATTAAAGTCCTCTAGAATGAGGATCCTTTTAAACTTGAGGCATAAGAATGAGAGAAAATCTGCAAACTCACCTAAGAATTAAATTTTAAATTAAATTAAATTAAATTATTGCCATGTGTACAAGGCATGGACCGTCCTGCTTTAAAGTTGTTTACTAATATAATAATAATTGCTTACACTTATATAGCACTTTTCTGGACACTCCACTCAAAGGACTTTACAGGTAATGGAGACTCCCCTCCACCACCACCAATGAATAGCCCCCACCTGGATGATGTGGTGGCAGCCATAGTGTGCCAGTAAACTCACCACACATCAGCTATCAGTGGGGAGAAGAATAGAGCGATGAAGGCAGTTCATAGATGGGGATTATTGGTAAAGGCCATGATTGGTGAAGGCCAATGGGAAATTTGGCCAGGACGCTGGCATAATATCCCTACTCTTTTCGAAACGCCCAGGGATTTTTAATGATCACAGAGAGTCAGGACCTCAGTTTTATCTCTCATCCAAAGCACAGTGCCTGTCTTACAGTATTGGGTCCCCATCACTATACTGGGGCATTAGGACGCACACAGACCACAGGGTGAGCGCCCCCTAATAGTCCCACTAATTCCTCTTCCAGCAGCAACCTTAGCTTTCCCAGGTCTCTTATCCAGGTACTGGCCAGGCTCACACCTGCTTAGCTTTTGTGGGTTAATATTATAGTGCTCCAGGTTAGAAGTTAGATGCACATGGTGTGTCGTTGTTTCCCTAGGCATTTTGTTCCAGTATCATCCCTGAGTCTGAACCATTGTGAAAGGAATGGGGTGGACATCCACTGCAGATATGTAACTCAAAACATCAGGTCCCATTTCTCCAACTTAAATACCACAATCTTTGAAATAGAGCCTTAACATTTGTTGCTGGCATTTCAGGGGTGCTTACAATGTTTGCAAACCTTAATGTAAATAGTCCCCTTAATGCATTTTTATAGTGTTATTGTTGAAATTCTGGTTAGGTAGCTCAATAATGATGGTTGATGCAAAAGATGTTTTGCATTAACTGATATTAATGTAACTGTTTGTTTTTGGCAGACCCAAATGAAATTTTATTTAAAGAGCGCCAAACCTCTAACTGTTGTCATCCTCTTCCTGAGAGCTTATTGGCTTATTGAGACATCGTTGGGTATTTAGCACTAACTAAACTCTGTTGACTTTAGCTAGGGGATGTCTTGAGCTGTCCTCTGTACATTTGTAGGTCAGTTCATAGTCAGGGCTTTGTAAATTAAAGATGATTTCATCAGCTTGTCAGGTTTCTACCAAAAGCTAGCCTTAAAGTTTGAATGTAAAAAGTCTATCTGAGAATGTCTGTTTAAAGGCTGGCTATACTGAGAATCTGACAGGGAGTCTGATTAAACTGTCGGCATGCTGGGAAAGGCAGAGAGGAAAACCTTTTGTTTCCCTGGTTTTATTGTTGCCTAAGGGATTTTTGGCAAGTCAGCTTGTTCTGTGTAGTTGTATTGTCATTCCAACCCATCACCGCTCACTGGACTGCAAAGACCAGAACTTAACACACTGTACTGTCTTTTTAAACCACAAGATGATCTACTTTCCTTCCCAGCAGTGATAGGTGCCTAACCTGCCTGCTTTACGTTCTGTAACATAGACAGTTTTCAGGGTATCTTAAATCCCTGTGTAGCTGCAGAAACAGCCACGTCATCCATTCCAGGAAAGCATCCTGTTAAAATTGTTACGCCCTGGCAGAAATTTAAAACGTGCAAGTATTGATTAGCAGAACGAAGCAGATCGTTTGGAATATAATGAAAATGGGTACATTCTCAAATACATCTAATGGGTCCAGCTGTTTTTACTTTGTTGCTGTAATTTGTTTGTTTGTTTTTCACAGTTGTTATTAATTTTACAGACTTTTATGACATGTGCTGTGGCATTTGTTTGCAGTGATCACAAAAGCTCTTCAATCATGTGTATCTGCGACTCATTTGGAGCCATAGAATAGACTGCAGCCCTCATACCACAAACCTGGAGGCCACGGTGATCAACCATGCCTTCCTCTGGAATATGTCACTTGTCAGTGACAGCCACCCTCCTGTGTTCACACTGGGAACCCCATAGTGCCTAACAGTTAGTAACAACAAGAGGAGTGATGAAGTCAGTGTGACTGACAACGCTAAAAGCTCACAGGCACACAGAATATTATCCTCTATCCCAAATAGAGGATATTTTCCAATGCTTAACAGTGCTGCTCAAATTCGGCACCACTGCTTGGTGCATCCAGTGGTGGATTAAGATGATCAGAGGCCCCTAGGCTACACATTGTGTACCCCCCCTTCCCCATCCCATTACAAGAAAAAAACCGAGAAAAAATCTTGTAATAATTCAGTGATGCATTCAGAATAAGAGCCTGCTACCACCGATTCAAACAGAATGTAATGCGTCACACACAGGATTCAAACAGAATGTAACGCGTCACACACAGGATTCAAACAGAATGTAACGCGTCACACGCAGGGAACACACACATACACGGGGAGCCCAAATACACACACACTACAATAGCCTGTAAGGTAAGTACAGCAATGCAACCAATAAATCAGATTCACAGTCAATCTGTGAGCTGACAACAGAAATCATGCGCATGCTTACTTTGAAACGGACGATACACAACAACAAGATCAGCACAGCAAAGACCAATGACCACCTTGTTTGAGCGCATTATTTCAAGAACAGCTGGACACTCCAAACTTGTGCAAGTCCATTGTAGCCAATAGACTCAAATCGGTCAATACACTGCATCGACGATTAGCTATTTTTCTATATGGGCTTTCAAGAAGGGATCAAACTCGCTGATAACTTCGAGGACACCCATGAAGTTCCCGTTGTCGGGGCGCCCAAACGTTTCGCTGTGTCCCCTTAAAAGGCAGCCCTCGCTCTGCTAAAACCTTCAACACTGCAACCACCCTTTTCAAGACGTTAGTCCAATACTCATATTCATTGTCAAACTGTCTTTTTAGTTCTGAATCTATTAGACCATTATCAGCACAGCGCAAAACGTAGGCAACCATAGCCTTTCGATGGCTCTCCTACACTTCATGTTAAGCCAAGCATGCGGCTGCATTTTTCAAGTTACTATAGCCAGTAGTGTGAAGCTAGATACATTAAGCAACACGGACTTCAAAATCCTTCTACTTACTTACAAGGCCCTTGTTCTGACCAAACTATCCTATTCTCTTCCCCACATGTCCGGACGGTGCCTGGCTGGGCACCATCTGCGTTGGATGCTGCATCACCGCCATGGATCCAAGAGGGGCATGGTGGATATAGCTATCATTTAGGAGGATTTTGCTGGTCTGCAGAGATCTGCATGGAGTACTGACATACAGAAGACATGATGGATGGATTAATACACTCATTCGTTTATTTCCCTTTTTAAAATTATATAATGTTAGCATGCCCAAAGGGATTGGGCAGCCAGTTGACCTTGGACCCCTAGAGGGTTTTTTCACCTTACTAAGGAGTTTCTGGTTCCTCTCCTCTGTTGTATTCTGGTCTTCTGTTCTGTATTCACAAAATGTATCATCAACTGCATTGTTAAGCGCCTTGGGGCAACCTTGTTGTGAAAAGCGCTATATAAAAATAAATTGAATTGAATTGAATGACTATAGCCTACGGTCAGTCTGTACTGATTATCGCTATCCCCAAATAATTTACATGCGAAACAAAACACTGCACCTTTCGAACGGGAATACAGCAGCCATTCTCTTGACGCACACTCACCATTTCCGAGTTTTCTTTTGACCTCTTTTGGTGTTTTTGTCTTTCCGATGCTGTAACATCCACGTCTTGGCTTTGGCACGATTTTGGGCCAGATTTAGCCCAGTATGCCCGCATCTGTTAATCTATTTTACCCCAGCATGCTGGGTCTGAGCTTTAGGAAGTGGGAGCTTCTGTTGCGGTCTCTGTTAGCTCCACGGCAGCATGTGCAACAGCCATTGCAGCGGCTCGGACATGGCTTGTTGGTCTTGTGGAGATGGTGGTGGCGTTTCAGATGGCTCTGCCTCTTGACTCATGTTCCTTTGATCCCGTTGTGGGAGCTGGCTCGTCCTCATGATCGTCCTCCGCCTAGGCTAGCTGACCTTGGTTATTGTAGCACTGGCAGCAACTGGCAGCTACGTTAGCCGTAAACTCAGGATCAGGGTATGGCTCAGCAAACTTGAAATAACCAGTCAATCTGAAAGGGCCAGTCAGTTAAAAGAACAGTGTGAGCAGGATCTACTTAAAAAGATGCCCATCTTTTTAAGAAGATCCTGCTCACACTGCTCTTTTAACCACTGTGCTTTTCGTTTTTGTGCCCCACTATCATATGTTCTGTTGCACATTTTGAGGTTAGCTACCATAAACTTGCACCAGAGATCACCCGATGAATCTGCCAAAAGAAATTTGAACTGCGAACCCGTTGCATCTAACCAATCATTGGTTCACAAACTATTCAGCGTTTTTATGGACCAATGGGGGCCCACAGGTCCATTTAAAACAAATACCCCAGCCAATCAGGGGCCCCTGATCAAGCCCACAGATCCATTTAAAAAAATACTCTGGCCAATCAGGGGCCCGTGATCAATCCCGGACCCCTAGCCTACAGTCTATGCTAGCCTGTTCGTTAATCTGCCACTGGGTGCATCCTAGTTGCTTGTTTAAATATGTAGTTTTAGACTTAAAGCGACTTATTAAATATTCAATATTCTATTCAATTCAATTCAAGACCCTCAGGGAAATCTGTTTTATGGTCCAACACAACACAATAATACAACAAAAACAAACATCACCAACAAAGAATTCAGTACAGTGGTGTTTGAGGAGATGAGAGGAACTTATTTTACCTTTTAAAAAGGAGATTGCAGGTGGATATCCTGATTTCATGAGTCTATTACCATTATATTATTATGCAAAGGCGACTTCCAGATAGGAGTAGTGTAAAATTAATATTGGAGGGGGTGAGCCACACACTCCATAATGGTCTTAGTCTTCTTTACCTTTATCGGACTGTTTTCTTTTGTTTACTTCCCTGTAGGATCCATACTACAGGTTCAATGATCTGGAATACAGATGGATTGCCTTGGACAACTGGACTTATTCTAGAACCTTTTCACTCTCGTCTGAATTGAGGTAGCATCGTGTTCTAACTGATGTCACTGCAATCTTCCTGCCTCGACTATTGGAGCTGGAAATAGTCCTGTCCTAATGTTAACTGTTTTGGACACTTGGGATGGGCGTGTTTAAGATTTTTTTGTTTTGTTTTTTCAAGTAGTTAAGAAATTTCTGAGTTAAAAATCTGATATATTCTTCATGCCTGAAATCTTTCTAACCTGACATTTACAGTACCACCATATTTGTTGGATTGTCCTTCTCCTTTTTGAATTCCAAAATGTATTATTCCACTACCTTATACTGTATTTGGCGCATATGATTTCCTTTAGTTTTGCTGTTAATTTGTAATAAGTAAGCAATGGGTCTAATTAACTCATTCAGCTCTCAGCTTGAACAAAAAACAGAAGAAAGGAGTTATTGGTTACTGATAATATAAAACAAATTTTGAATCCCATAACTACTGTCATGTGTTTTATGTTCATTGTTTTGAAGTTGTGTAGTTTCTTGCTGTGAGAGGGACAGTCTGTCTATGCATGTACTTTGGGTTTTGGTTAAATTGAATTAATTAGGAACCTGTGGTCATTGTTAGTGACACCAACTTAGTTGACCAAGCTAAGAAGCATGTTATTTTTATTTTTTCTGCGATTGTGCCATGTCATCACAATGGGTTTTGAAGTATTGCTTAGAACATCCAAAACATTAATGAGCAGGTAGCTCAGGAAAAAACCTCAAGGACACCTCCTATTCCCATGCTGGACTGTTGGAATTAATGTGGAGTTTGTGTCCATTATTCCAAAGAGTGACCCAAATTAAACATAATTATTAATTAATATTTTCTTTCACAGAAATGTGTTCCTATGCTTAAAACGTAACCTGAATTTAAGAATGTTTTTTTTCTACTAATAAAAATACCAACAGGAAAAGAAAAAAGTTCAACCTGGTGTGTGAAGGCTTGGACACTGTGTCCACAATTTCTATCAATGGAGTCGCCATTGGGAAGACCGACAACATGTTTCGCAGATATGTAAGTAGGCGTAAGCAGGTTTTTCCCGGTCTTTGTTTTTAAGCTACCAGCTCTTTTTCAGTTTAGTGTCGGGCAGGTGCAGCCTCTATAAAATTAGATGTTTTCTGTTTGCGTACACAATATTCCGTTGGTGACCAAGCAGTCTTGGTGGGCTCACTGGCCCTCTTATGTTTGTAACTGTTTTCATGTTCTTATGTTTTCTAGACCTTCGACGTCACTGGGCTGCTGAAGGAGAACAATGTCATTGAGGTTAGCTTCCTGTCAGCTGTTGCGTATGCCGCACAGCAGAGCGCAGCTCATACCTCTTACAAAGTCCCGCCCGACTGCCCCCCCGCAGTGCAGAAAGGGGAGTGCCATGCCAACTTCATCAGAAAGGTATGATCAGTGTGTGTGGTTTCTGCTCGGTAAAGAAACAGGAACAAAATGGGTTGAAATACAAATTCCACTTAACCTATGTAGACCATTTTTCCGTATCTTTTTGTAAAGCACACTTACTTTGGTTTAACAGTGCTTATGCTTCTGCCCTTTGCACCCTTGGTACTTAACATGATGAATTTCTCCCTGAGCTCTGGTCTGGTGCAAACAACTTTTAAAAATCCTGCAGTCATACCAGTGCCTAAAACATGTATTATGTTTTTGGATAATTATCCCATATCTAACTGGTCTACTTGTGAAGCGGTGCAGATAAAAGTTTTGATCCCTTTCAGTCTAGCTTTAGATAATTACATAGCACTGAATGTTCTCCCCTTGTTTGCGCTGGTTTCCGGTAGGTTAATTGAGTTCTGTAAGAATTGGCTCTGGTGTGAGAGTGTATTTGTGTCCATGTGTGCTTTACTGTCCTGTCCAGTTTACATTTCTCAATGTTTGCCAAGATAGGCTCCAGCTCCCCCGTGACCTTGAATTGGATAAAGCGATTAGGAAAGTGGATGGATGGATGGATGAATGAAACTGTTTTTGTTAAAGTTGCTAAAGGTCTTCTCATTGCAACTGATTCAGGTGTCTTCATTTTCTTAATTTCAGTGCTGCTTTCAATACTGTGAATCTGGACATTTTACATTGACTTTTTAACCTGCTGGACAGATGGACTCTTTGGCGCTGCCCTTAAATGGTTTAAATATTGCCTTGCTAGGTGCTGAAAGTTTATTTCTCACGGTAGTGTTAGTTTGGAGGCTGGGTTGGTTATACCTGCTGTTCCACAGGGCTCATTTTTTTTAGCCTGTACTTTTTAGGATGTGTTAGGTCGTGTTTAAACTTTGCATTTATTTTACAATATGTTTACAGTTTGGCAGGCAGGATCCTAGTGAGCTCATAAGCAAGCAAACACATCACTCCTGTCCTGGAGGCCTTGCACTGAGGTTTTAAGCAGAAGGTTAAAATCCTTCTGCTGTTTGAGGCTCTACATGGCTTCCCAGTATGTAGCTGATAGGCTATCTAGTTATCCCTTTTGCATGACCTGTGCACAGATTATTTTGATTTACTGTAACTTTTACCATTTTTACTATACCTCAATGCCCTGGAACACAATTCCAAAAGAAATTGTGGACAAATCACAGACATTTAGGCCTAGCCTAAAAACTTTAATTATTATTTATATTTAATTATTAACTTCTTTAATGTGTTTTTATGTAATGTGCTTTAATGTTTTTTAAGTTGCTTTGAGGTGATTGCTTTTAAAGGTGGTTAATAAAATAGTTTAATGTACAACATTTTTCCATCTAATCTGAAAGAAATATATTATAAGTGATTGGCCTACTTTAATTATACGTCTTAAGCAACATATATGATAACCGTTGATGTTCCAGTGGAATTCTAGGAGTCTTTAAGTGATATTGCCTTCGACAGATTGCTTAGTTGTACAAAGCTGTAAGTTGCACAAGGAGACAAGGCAATGTATTGGCTGCTTTCGGTATTCAGTGATGTAAGAAAGATGTAAAGCATTAAAAATGTGAATGAATAAGCCAACAGAACTGTAATTGTGGATAAGTAGTCTAAGGACATTATAACTTTCATTTAAAAAAAATGCAAGTTGCTAAGAATGTTGAGAGAGTGACAACTGTAGGCCTATTTTTAGTTCTTCGAGTCCCAGTATTGGTACGAAAAATGTCCAGTTGATTCTTCCAATTGCTGTCTGTTTAAAACAAAACTTTTCTTGAAAGATGACGAAATATAAGATACTTTGTTTCATGGCCAGGCAGTTCATGTTCAGAAGGCAAGTTATAGTTATTTAAATTATTACATTTCCTTCATTTTGTTCTTCCTATTTAACACTTTGTTTCTAGGGGAATGACAGGGCAGTGTGTCATTAACATGGTCTTCTGAAAGAGCTTTCTTTAAAAAAAAAAACAATTATTCAAGCAAAACTACACCCTGTGTTATCAAAAAAAATAAAAATAAGTTGCAGTACCAGGGACCACACCTTCTTTCTTGATACTTGTATTGAAACTTTGCAAATGATACGGAGGCATAATGTATATTCACTTCTATTTTTGGTTTAAATAGCATTATTATGTACTGTATTTTTTCAGCTATAAGAGAGTATATAGCTATAGCTAGCAGTAGCAAAGCAAACATTATTGGTTTGGACTGTGTGCATGTCATTTTGGGTTAATCTTAATGATAAAAGAAAATTACATTGCTAGCCACACAAAATGGGGGCGATTGATTATTGCTTGTGAAGAATTTCTGACAAAGTGTCTTGGCTATAATACTCAAAGTAAATACGTCCTTTTCCCATAGACATTGCAGAGAAATGTTCGTGGGTTTGGCTTCAAGAAATTTGTTTGAGCAAAAGAAAACTCCCCTCCCCCCTACTAGAGCCCAGTGAATCTATTTATACAGTACACCTTTAAGCAAACTTGATATTTTTTATAGGCGCAGTGCTCCTTCAGCTGGGACTGGGGCCCTTCTTTCCCAACACAAGGAATCTGGAGAGCCATAAAAGTTGAAGCCTATGATGTGTTCCAGTTGACGTATCTCACTACCACTCCAGTCTATGGTATGTTGAAGCATATCAAGTGGCACATACCAATGAAGATAGGGTCTGGAATGTGTTATTAGTAAGCAGAGTTGCACAATACAGTTTGTTGGTTTTCATTTTCAACAGGAGAATTTAGCACGCACAATAGATGTGCAGCCAAAAAATGTTTTTAATTAGAAAATGCAATCTGAAAAGGGGAAAAAAAAATATTTTGCCTTTTAAAAATACATTATCATGGTTCCGTTTCATAACAGCTTCTCTCTGCCCAGAGTAACAATGCCTTGTGCTCGTATTTACTTCTATTTACAGAAAGAAGCACTCTTATTTAGTGATCAATGTGTACAGAGCTTTGCCAAAGTATTCAGACTTTTCCTATGGTCTCCCATTTTGTCCAACTACAAAATGATGCATAACATTTGTTTAAAGTTCATATTTTATTCTAAACCTGAATGGTCACAGTGAAGGTCTTCTAAAGTTACTGTAAAAGGTCGCAAAAACTAAAGAACAAAAATAAAGTGTGTTGATTGCATAAGTATTCACTTTCTTTATATATTGTAACGCTTACGGCCGTGTGTAAGAGCCGGCGTACCAGAGCGGGTGACGTCACCGCCCTTCCCTGTGATAGCAGGACCACAGCTACTGGGCTGTGGAGAGATCTCTCTTTGGCTCACGGGGCTAGGTCGCTGCAGAGAGACGCGGAAGTCCCGGGTTCGAGCCACCTATACTTTGGGCCGACCAGATGCGGCAAGGGCGCCCGCCTGAGCCCCCGTTGCATTACAATATGATGGGAGCACCTTTGGCAGGAGTTCCAACCACAAGGGAGTCTTAGTGCAACTTTTGCCCATTTGTCTTGGCAGATTTATGCAAACTCTCTCTGGTTGTTTGGGGATCACGTATGGACACCAGTTTTTCAAGGCTTTCCACAGATTCTCTGTAAGATCAATGTCAGGACTTTGACTGGACTGCTGAAAGTTTTCACCCCAGTTCTGTCTGAGGAAGGTTTACCTCTAAGATACTCCACCTGTTTTCTCATTAGTCTCAACAAGCTTCACAGTCCCTGCTGATGAAAAGTAGGATATCATAATACTGCAACCTCCATGCTTGAAACTAATGATGGTGTTCACTAAATGATGTACTATCCTGAATTTGTGTCAGATGTAATACTTTACATTTAGTCCAAAAACACCCAGTTTTGACTACAATACTTTTTGAAAAATATAAGCGACTGGGATATTGTTGACCCTTGGGCATTTTTGCCCATCTCAAAGATGCCCTGAGCTTCGTAAAATCTTTCAAAGTCACCATTGCAAGTCAAGTTTCAATGGTCTCACATTGGTCGTCCTAACCAGTTTCTTCCTCTCCTGGTTGGTCAAGTTGGAGGGACAGCCTGGATGGCTGAATCTCGGACAATAATAATTCCTTACACTAATATAGCGCTCTCCTGGACACTCCACTCAAAGCCCTTACAGGTAATAGGGAATCCCTTCCACTACCATGGACGTGGAGCATCCACGTTGATGATGCGACAGCAGCCATAGTGCTCCAGTACGCTCACGCTATTAGTGGGGAGGAGAACAGAGTGATGAAGCCAATTGATGGGGATTATTAGGAGGTCATGACTGGTAAAGGCCAATGGGAAATTTGGCCAGGACACTAGGGTTACACCCCAACTCTTTTCGAGAAATGCCCAGGGATTTTTAACGATCGCAGAGAGTCAGGACCTCAGTTTTACGTCTCATCCGAAAGACAGTGCCTTTTTACAGTATAGTGTCCCCGTCACTATACTGGGGCATTAGGACCCACATGGGCCGCAGGGTGAGCGCCCGCTGCTGGCCCCACTAACACCTCTTCCAGCAGCAACCTTAGTTTTTCCCTGGAGGTCTCGCATCCAAGTACTGGCCCAGGCTCACACCTGCTTAGCTTCAGTGAGTTGCCAATGGTGAGTTGCAGGGTGATACGGCAACTGAGTAAAATAAAAATTCATTACCTGACAGAGGGACATTCCAGGGCACAGGTGTATTTATTCTGAAATTGTTTGAACCACTATTATTGTGAACAGATAGAACCTCTTCAAATAATTGTGTGGCTCATTAGCATAATTCTGTTTGAATACTTATGCAATTGTGACTTTTCTGTTTTCCATTCACGTTGATTGACTATATACTTATTTTTGTTTTTGCTGTGAACGTGAGGAGTAGTTTGTGCATATATCAGACATTACTTACTTCTTCAAGCTGCCATAACTACAGTTTTTGAAAAGTGAAAACTTTGCATGGGTCTGATTACTTTGACAAGTGCAGATTACATCAAAAGAATGAAGCTTTTTAATTAATTGCATTTGGTTTGGATCCTGCTGTAGTATTTATTTTTTTCCAATTACATTTGATTTACTCACTATGGGAAAGTAAGTGTTATGCTTTATTTCCTGGTTCATTTGCAGACCCCAGTATCAATCAGTGGAGTGTTGAAGTGGAGCTTTTCTTTGATGTGGCTGAAATGGCTGTTGGTCATGTGACTCTCCTCATTCCTCAATTAGAGACGCAAAAGACTTTTGAAGCCACTCTTCAACCTGGACTAAGCAGAAGCACATTTCTTCTTCCCATCAACAAGGTGAAAATTCACAGTAGTGGCTGGAGAATGTTCTCGCTCCCAATAATCATGATGTGTTTAGACCCCTTCTTTTTTCTGAAAAATATCCCTGACCACCACTATTTATTAAAACATTAAAACATACATTTAGAATAAATGAATTATTTGCTTTTCTGGTCCTAGAGCAATCATGTGTTCTAATTTTGGAAGCACCACAGCTCTCAGTTAGTCAGTTAAATGAGTGAAAAACTTACCTAATTGGGCCTTTTTAATGAAGCTTTGCTTTTAAACAGCTGTAGCTGCTGAAAAATCCATTAAGGCTTCAGTTAAATTCTGAGAGCTCAGTTGTAATGGAAACCTGTGAAGGCCCTTCTTTTTTTGTAACTATTGCATTTACTGTACGTAGGTTTAATGTGGGGTGGTATACATTTATATTAAGTAATGTGCTGTGTATCCATGGAATCAAAGTAGTTCTCAGATTTAAGTAAATAATTCCTAATAATTAGATTATCCCTTGTAACTAGTCCAAAATCTTCACATTAACAAAAAAAGATTTCACAGATGAACAGAAACTAGTATATTCTAATAGTATATTGTACTGTTGATACTTTTTTTTATATCTTAGTAATTATACTTTTGATCAGAAGGGTGGGTAAACGCATTGAAAGGCATGCTGGGGTTTTTATGTGTTCCACTTCTTCAGGGTCAAAGTTCTGAGTCAGTGATCATTCATTGAAAAATGAGACATTTTTTACTTTTTTAAATGTAAACATCTGAGAGTATGGCGACCACAGTGGCACAGTGGGTTAGCATTACTGCCTCTCAGCGCTGAAGCCCTGGGTTTAATACTGGACCTGGAAAGCTGTCTGTGTGGAGTTTGTATGTTTCTCCTGTGTTCACATGGGTTTCCCCTGTTTGCTTCCCCACAGTTCAAAAAACAATTTAACCTGGAAGGTTAATTGGCTTCTGGGAAAATTGGCCGTGGAGTGAGATAGTTTGATGGTGTCCCATCCAGGGTGTATCCCACCTTGCACCCATTGCTTGCTGGGATAGACTCTGGCTCCCCCACAACCCTGAATTGGGTGCAGCAGTTCGAAGATGAATGGATGTGAGAGTCTTTCAACTAATCTGTTGCCACAATTCCCTGCTTGTGCTAGAATATCATTACAGTCAGTGTACTGCATTCCTTCACAACACAAGCCCTTTTTTAATAAAGTATTATTTCTAAAAAATGCCCGTAGTTTCTTAGGTTCTTATATTCAAAGTATTTTCATTCACTTGATAATTAAAACAAAGGTAATTCCCACCTTCTGTGTATGTGCTGTGGTGGTGGATATTGTGATTTGAGTCGGCTGACCTTTCTTCTTTCTCTCCCATGCCAGCAAGAAACTGGGGTAATATCTTTGTCAAATAGATGTCTCTGTCCTATGCCTAATAGCTCTCTGTTTTCTTGCTTGTTTTTAAGAGTATGCCTGTGGAGCCCTGGTGGCCTAATGGACAGGGGAACCAGTCCAGGTACAAGCTTGGTGTTATGGTGAAAACAGCCGGAGGACACACCCTTGAAGCTCAAACTATGGTTAGTATGTTCACTTCTATAAAGTAGGATTTTATAGATGAGATAAACTATAACAAGAATAAAGCAATGAGGTCACTAAGGACAAGTGCTGTACTTACTCTTTATGCAAGACACCCTGTGGTGTTTCACAGTAAAAACAATGACCGTACACATAACAAGGGCACAAGGACCATAAACTCGTCAATGAACCCAGCTCAAAAATAAGATAAATATAGATGATACTGAAACCGATCCAAATATGTCAGCATTCCTAATATAGTTTGGGATGGAGACCCAGAGGCAACATACCTAAAAACTAAAACTTCTTGCTCTTCTGCACTTTAGCCTACTTGAGAAAACCACCAGGAGTTCAGCATTCTCTGATCTGAAATTATGGCAAAGATACACTGTGCTGACAGGTCCTGCAAGCACAAAGGTGCAAGAGCTATGAAGGGCATTGGAAACTGAAAGCAGAAATGTAATGAAAGGATGTGATTGTACTGTATTTGCAAAAAATATTTCAAATAGAAAGAGGTAAAATTTGGGATCTAAGTGGGAAGAAGCTAACAGGTTAGATTCTGGACAGATTTTTTAAGCATGTTTGCAATTTCGAAATTAATTTTCTGCAGAGCTATTTTTTCCATCTAAAAATTAATACAATCCCTCAGAGAATACGTTCATCCAGGATGTATGGTAGACTGCTTCTAATAGCACCTCTGTACAAGAAACTTACAAAACATTAAAGGCTTTTAGTGATAAAAATGTATATTTGTTGACAATCTGTGCACATCCCTCTTGACAGTCCAGGAGATGATCAAAACAGAAACCTGAGTTATTCTGGGTTGCTTTTAAAGACTGAAATAACTGAAACTGCAGCATGCCAGGGAAATATCAGTTCTTTATCATTAACTAGTAGTCAGATTGGAAGTATGTTGTGATTATTTATAGAATACCTTGATAGCAAACAAGTGGGCAAAACAAGAATGTTACTTCATAGGCCTACGCAGATGTAAATTTCTGCATTCAAAACCACAGTACTAAACAGATTTTCATATCCTCTCATTTTAAAATCTCTCATTCAAATTACAATTTATAAAATTACAATTTTTAAATTGAGTAAAATAAAGTTGAGCCTTTTCCTATAATAGCTTTACAGAATGAACATATCTATAGTGCCCCAGAGCCATAATCCTTACATTGTTTTCATGCATTCCTTGATATAGATGGAAACATCTGAAAATAACTTGTTGAACGTAATATATTCTACAAAGAGTGGTTCATACTGTATGTTTGTGGTTTTAGTAGCATAGCGGAGATCTACTGTTCTTTGGTGATTCATAATTGATGTTTTACTTCATTTTTCTGTTTACAAAAAAATAAAACAAAACTGTCCTAATTTACAGATCTTTCAATTACATAGGCAGAGGTTAACCTTTTATTATTCATTATTTAGACAGGAGACTGAGCAGTTACTCAGTAAAGGAATGTGTGATGCATCATGTTTTCAACAGATCATGTTTCCTTGTTTGGTTTACAGTCATATCTCTTAACTACATGTGCATTCAACCTCATGGTAGTGCTGGAACCAGCCCCAGTACTATTGAAGCTTTTACTAAAAAGCAAAAAAAAAAAGACGTAATGAACTTAATGTATCAAGACTTGTGTTTTGACATGCCAGTACAGGATGATGTAATCCCAGGCAAGACACTTCTAAAAAGATGAGAATGTATATTCACCTGAAGCTATAATTCAAAATGGGAAATAGGCATAGAAAGCATGTCCTTTCTTCAGTTTAAGAGACAAAAGCATGCATTTATACATATATAGATACATACTTTATTTTAGTATTAATATAATGGAAAAATATCAGGGCAGAATTATTCAAACAGCTTGATAAGAGTTGGATAGACTAAAGTACAAAAACTACAAGAAATTATCACCATTGCTAATATATTGTTGTTGTCAATTAATAACCATGGGGTGTTGCAACGGGCCAAAATTGTGTGATCTGAATCTCTGATATTGTGATGCACTTTAGAGTTAAAAAAAGCGGTAGCTGAAGATCATGTGGTAGAGTATGTTTGTAATAGGGGCCTGTCACAGGATGACACTAATGTAATCACAGAAGAATTGCTTCTGTGCCTTTAGATAAGCTAGATGAAAAGTGCCAGTTTTCTCCTGCTGCGGGCTAGAAGTGTTGAAGAAAAATACTGGTTCATGCCCTGAATTTTTCATGTGCAGTGCTTATAAATAAAGAAATGGCATAGTTAATATTTACAGTTCTCTGCATGTGTATACTAAGCATTGTTACACGTGACAGAAATGGAGACAGTCATCCTGTAACAAAAAACAGTGGCTGTACAGGGTTTCGCTATTCAATGAAATACTTTCATACTTGCAAATCCAAAAATTCCTAAAAATTGCTTGTGTTACTACCTTTCCAAGTAAAATGTTAAAGATTATCCAAGTATAAAGAAACAGCCAGTTCTTTTTTTATTGTAGTAGGTCTTATTTTGTTTGTTGATACATCATAGTCCACAGATCCCACATCTAAATCAAGATGAATTTGCCAGTCATTATGAACTTATTTTACAGAATCACAGGCATAGTTTAATAAATTATGTATAGTCTGTATGGTCACATTGCTGATACTGTGTTAAGTCTGTATTACTGTACTGAGTGCCCAATAATGAAAGAGGGAATCTATAAACAGCACTTAAGGTTCTGTATGATGGGGCGATGCCAATATCTATGTTCTGAATGTTTTCCTTTGGCTTGTTTTAAACAGGCACATACTGTATAGCTTAAAATGGAAAGAACCCTATTAGGAACTTCATTGCAAGACAACAGTTTGGGATTTTTCCTTAATTCAAATTGCATGTAATGATGCACTATTGATCCACAGCCATGAACACTGAAGTTGATAATATTTCTGTATTTTAGTAGTCAGCTTGCCATCTAAACTTTATCTTAAGATGAACTATCATGTACTGAATTAGCCAAGCCAATAGCATTGCTTAAAATAGAAGCATGGATCAAAATGTGTATAAGCATAATATGAACAAATGTTTCACAGCACACCGCTAGCTGTGTTATTGGGGCAGAGGGGTGGCACTGTGGCTAAGGATCTGCGCCTGTGGCTGGAAGGTTGCCAGTTCAAATTCTGCAGCTGGCAGAGGAATCCTTCTCCGTAAGGCCCCAGCTCCAGGGGCATCGTATAAATGGCTGACCCTATGCTCTGACCCCAAGCTTCTCTCCCTGTCTGTGTGTCTCATTGAGATCAAGCTGGTGTATGCGAAAAAAACAAATTCCTAATGCAAGAAATTGTAAATGGTTAATAAAACGATCTCATCTTATCTTATACATAACCCGACAGACTTCCTTCAGGTTTCATTGGTTCCTCACTCTGACATTGTTGGGGAATGTCATTGTCTTAACTGTTCTGTTTGGTCTGAAATTCTGCCAACCAATACTTTATCTTTTAATAATTCTTACAGTTCAGGTTCTGGGTGGTGTTACTTAATGAAAGCTCCAAAAACTAAAGCTTTTCTGAGCTCCACTGTGAGTCAGAATGTGTCAGCAGTGAATCAGGAATTTTGTGGAGGCCTAGTTAAGGGGGAAAGAGATTAAAACAAAAAAGTGTTCATAGAGAACCAATGAAATGCCCCGATGCCTCAGTAGTTTTGATGGTTGAAATGCAACTCTAGGCTGTCTGTTAATCTCCCATGATTACCCTTGAAATTACAACTTCTTGTTTTGTAGTGTCAGCTCTAATTCACAGTAAGCACGTCTCTTAAAAACTGTCCAGAAGGGCCTGAGGCAAATCTTACTATTAAAACAAAGATGACATCATTTCAGCTGCGAGTTAAGTGGTTTTACATCAATTTTAAATCTCTCTGTTTGGAGTGCCTGCAAAAAAGCAACACACACCTATCTTCAGTTGACAGTTTTCCTATCATGCAGTCGCATCTCCTCACAGTGCTGATTAGCTGTCCACAGTACATTTATGGCCTAATTCTATACCATGATACATTTTCTTAAAATTCAAACTTTAATTCAGGCCACTTATTGAGGTGAACTTTTCTGGATTAATTGACATTCCCATTGCTCTAAATCAGGAGTGTCCATTTTCTGGCATTCACTATGCCCACAAATTCTCTTACTTAAAAAAAGACTTTTGCTCTTTTTAGAGCTGAAAAGAAAACATAGTTAGCTCTACATTGACTTGAGTGCATGTTTTATTTAATAAACTGTTACAAATGGGGGGTTACGAAAATGGTGAAAATCAGGATTTGACCAAGTGGTTTAGTCAATAAGTGAAATAATTATTCATAACCCCCAACTTGTAAGTGCTTCCTAGCAATATACCCGAGCAGCTGGTGTAATTAGAAGCATGTGAATTCTTTGTTCTCTGGCACAGCTTTGTCGAGAGGAGTAACAACCCAGGCACACTTGGTTAAACAAATATTTATTACAATGATAAAACACAAACTACACTACACACAACAAACAACACACAAGTTACTTTATGAACATTATTTACAAACAAGGGTTTTTAGAGGCATAACATTCTGGTCATCCAGTAAACCCCAGACTGCAAGTAAACATTAAACTCTTAATATGCCCATGGAGGCCACATAAGAGATGAGCTGCCTTCTAACTAAATACAATGCAACCTGCAGTTAAATCTCTCTCTGCACCCCTGATGCCACAAAATAAATGTGAGCCTATATCCCTAGCCATAAAAAATGCACCCTAAGCAGGAAAGACATTTCTAACTGTCCAAGGACAGTTTACCAAGGCAACCCAAGTTCCCTAAGAACACAGAGTACTTTTCTCCAGTCAGATTTGATTTGGATGATCATGAAGTAGGGGCTCTTGCCTGGTGCAAACTTCAATCCTGCTTCTTGTTTCTTCCTTTTCTTTTGTCTGTGCTCTTAATGTGATCTTATATTGTGTGTGTCTGTACTGCTCCTTGACAATCATTAACCCATAAACCTTCCTAGGTATACTAAGGTAAACTTTCCAATTGTTTCTGCTCAAGGAACCCCCCCTCTCCAATCCTCAGCAAACATCCTCTCTGCTTTGAAGTTAGAAGTGTTTACTCTTCCAAGTGTCACAAACTTCCTCTAAAATCTAAGAGACACTTCTCAGTCGCCTAAAGCTGTAACAAAACTTTAAAGACATTTGGTAACTGTTAGCATCCCTTTTAGCTGATAAATGGTTCAATGGCATTAAAGGAGAGGTACCAAACACAGTGACTCTTTGGGTGCTGGATTTGAAGCCCCTGAAATATTTGCCTTTTATGCACCTTGTTAAAAATCTGTCAGTGTTAATTTTAAAAGCATTCAAACAGTGCATTAGAGTGCATTAGTGCCAAGAACAAATATGCTGCTTCAGTTAACAACCTCCTTTCTGCTCTTTCATTCTTCCCTCCAGTAACTTTTAGAGATGACAGCAATGCTCTTGTGAACCAAATATGTGATGATGTTTGCAGTGGAGAGAACATACTGAAGGCATGATCCAAAGTACGACGATGTTTCAGAACTGCATTACGCTTCATTGCATATAGAAATGCCTATGAAATGTGTGGTCATGTACACACTGTACAGAGTTACTATAGTACATTGCTTTATCTGTGCAATGTGATGTGGTGTGATGTTACCAGCCCAAACTATTTCTTCCAACAGGTGTCTTTTCGCACTGTGGAGCTGGTGCAGGAGCCAGTTGCCGGATCCCCTGGCCTGAGCTTTTATTTCAAGATCAACGGGCGGCCTGTGTTCCTCAAGGGCTCCAACTGGATTCCCGCTGATGCTTTTCAGGACAGGGTCACTCCCGACGTGTGAGCTGTTCCACTCGATTCAGTTTCAATTTGATCTGGTTGTCACCACACTCGTTCTTTTTAAGAGAGGACAGAATCCATGTTTTCTTTCAGTCTAGGTCAAGGTTATCTCTGTATGCATGTGGGCCTAGACCACGTGTTTCTAATGTTTTTATGCTTCTATTGTTTGCTGTTTTATCACTTCTGTGTTTGACTTTGTGTTGATTTAAAGCCACTTGTCCTTCATTGCCCTTCAGAGGTAAAGATGCAGGTGTCACAGGTCTAAGACTGTTAATCCTGTTTGTGGTAAAGCAGTATTTAATGTGGTCTAATCCCTAGTCTTTATTAATGAAGTTGTGCAGAAATTTGCTGAATGTCATCGTTTTTCACTGCCCGGGTACCAAACTGGAGTAGTCCTATAAAAGTGGATGTTCTGTGTATTAACACCTGTCTGTAACCTGGGAGCTGTGTTATCAGTGCTTCAGAGAGGAGAGTTAAAGTGTTAAAGAATTACATTCTCAACTGAGTTGACTCTTCAGGTTGTATTCTGCATAGGTGAGCTAAAGTTCAATGCACATGATGGACAAATTCAGCAACAAATATAATAAAGAAAATGATCAAATTCACCGTAAAATGTAAAAAAAAACTGAAATGATAAAACGAGTAAACACTATTCTGTAAACCCTATTACTTGGTCCCAAAATAGTTTCCATGTAAGACCAGTAGACTGAAAGGCTTGTAAATCAATAGACATTATTCGGTAGCAATACACTACTGAAGATCTAGTATATACAGTTTAGTCTATACAGTTTTTTATGCTCTTTTGATATTGTTTATTGGCTTCAATTTCTGAGTCCCTCTTTCGAACCCCTAAAATATCAGCCTCAGACGCCTCCTGCAATCTGCTGCTGATGCCAATATGAACACACTGCGCGTCTGGGGTGGAGGAATCTACGAGCAAGAAGAGTTTTACGACATTTGTGACGAGCTAGGAATCATGGTAATGAATGCAAGTCCTTTCTTGACATTTCTGCACTTTTCTTTCTGTTTTACATCTAGGCAAACTCTGCACATTGAGCTACATGGCCATAAGTTCTTTCATCTGAAGTTTAGAGGTGTTCACCTGTTCTATCATCAGCTATACCCTGCCCAGGGTCAGCTGTTTTATATTACATTATTTATTCTTCTTCATATTAATACTCTTATTAGAAAAACTAAAAGTGTTAGTTGCTTTTTTTTACTACCTGTGTTGTGTACCTGGATTTTTCCATTTTTTTTAGTAGTGTGTGGTATGACACGGTATGACATAATGAGTTGCCCGCGGTATGGGTTTGTACCGCGCACTTTGAATGGCTGCATCTGTAACATGAGCTTTAGAGCAGTGGGTTTGAAGACCTGCTATTTAAACATGTAAATGTCAGCACTGTTTTTGTGTTTCAGATCTGGCAAGACTTCATGTTTGCTTGCGCACTATACCCCACTGAATCAAGCTTTATTACCACGGTGAGAGAAGAAGTTATTCATCAAGTAAGTGGTACCCAGGGTTGACAGAAAACAATAAGGGGAGTAAATAATAAAGAGTTTCTCTGTGTGGGGGTGTTTGTTTCAGGGATAGAAGTCCTTAGGGAAAGATAAGATGGAAACAACACTTTCAGCAATCTGGGAAAGGAAAGGCAGAGTAAGCTTTTATTGTGCCGCTGCTAAATTGTAATCTTTTCTGAGCTTGAACTGGAAAGGCCAACCAGAGACATCTGAGCTGAGACATTGAACTTGGTTGCAATATTCACCTGCTGGATTTGTTTTGATGGGGAAAAAAAGAAGGACGCTCAAGAGATAGATTTCTTATCATAGATCTTGCTTATACAGTACTTCACTTGTTCTTTTGTCTTTCCCAAATACTTTAATTAATTTACCTTCCCCTGTGAAGTTTATTTTTAAATAGTTTTTTGAGTAGGTCAGGCTTTCATCCTGTGTTAGGTTCTGATCAATTTGTTCTCTTGAACAGTTCAACTTTTTTCCTGTAACAAAGCCATTAACTCCATAAAGAACAATGGGTCTTAAAAGGTATTTGGCCTGACTTGTTTTTTCATTAATATCTTTTTTGAATTCACATTATGAAAATTGTGTTGCCTACCTGTGGTGCTTACTATATGTATTTCTTTGCAATTATACCACTAAGGTCAGCTTTTAAAATAATTTGGAATCTGGAAATTAAAAATAAAGTAAATGCATGTATATAAATGTTTGCAGATATTATGCAGAATGTTATCCCCTCACTTAATAATGATAATAATTGCTTACACTTATATAGCGCTTTTCTGGACACTCCACTCAAAGCGCTTTACAGGTAATGGGGACTCCCCTCCAACACCACCAATCTGCAGCATCCACCTGGATGATGCGACGGCAGCCATAGTGCGCCAGAATGCTCACTACACACCAGCTATCAGTGGGGAGGAGAGCCGAGTGACTTACTTTCCTTTAGGAATTCAGCTAAAAAATACCTGCTACCTTGGTGTTACACCAAGAGTAAAATTTCCTCCATATTTTAATAACTGACAAAAAACATTAAAGTAAATATTACTCTGTGCAACAGACTGGAATCCATATTAAACTGTTTGCTTATTAAGGAATTAACAAATTAGTTCTATCACTGCAAAAACCCAGAGAGAATGAAAACGTTTTGCAATGTTTTATTGATGCTGCATTATGTTTTCATATGTGTTTTTATCAATGATTGGCTGCTTGTGAAGCTTGAATCCCAGCAGCGCTCAGCTAGATAGTTTAGAGTTAATCAAGGATGCACAACATAAGTTGAGTCTGGTACCTCTGTATGCCACCATGTTAGAGAACAGTGACCTAAGATCTAATTGTATTCAAAACACACCTGTTCTTTCCATGTGTGTTTTATAATTTATTTGGATCGTACATCAAACAATGAACAGGTTCAGAAGATGACTTTAAACCAAGGGCAAGATGCCTTCTTGATGAATGATCTCCCTGTCAGTTCTTTGCAAATTTCTGGTTTTGTTTCTTGTAGTTATTAATCTTGACTATTCCAGGAAAACAGAAATAGAAAAGTCTTCTCAAAGTGAATAGGAGTAGATAACGTAGGAAGGTAACCCAGGACTACCAGTGTCAGTGCTGCTTCAGTACTTTTGTAAAGCAAATAAGTAACTAAGCAAATATATAAATGTCAAAATGCTGTGGTGAAAAAGTTCTATAGCACTGAACAGGAAATAATATATTACACAATAAAAACAAACATGGATTACTACAATATTTTTTTATAAAAGGGATTTCCCTTTATAAATATATAATACTGGCTTATTATTGTCTTCTAAAACTAAGAGATTGAAGTTCTACAGCTGTCTGTGTCTACAAAGCAATTAACTGAACAGTCTGACTTTCAACAAAAAGGGCAGCCGGACAGCCGTGTCATAATAAAATGGTTCTTGCTGTGAATGAAGACTTTGTTCTACCTTGTTCATTTGTTATTGCAGTATGAGTCGATTTACTTTTTTCGTTCTCCCATGTTTCAGTCATGACCTTTCCTAGTATCTGTTTTTTGTAATCATCACTGTCATGTTCTGCAAGCTATATTTGGCTCACAGTGCTTTATTTTCCTCGGCGCTGTAGGGAAGCTGAAGCCTCTCTTGTTTGAAGTAGAAGTAGATTTTTTGTCTTCTTGATACTACAATTAGAATCCATTTTTGGAGCTCATCCTTCAATGTGCGATTGCTCATTGCCAACAGAAGCACGCGGCACCTTGTTTTCATCGGCAGGGCTTTTTCCTTCTAACACTGTGGGGGACTCGAGAGTTATGTAACAGTGTAAGATGAGTCATGGACTTCTTAAGTGACAGCTGCTTTAGATATACAGAGTTTTAACTCCAGTCCAATCATTGCTAGATTACTAATACCAGACTTCATTTTCATCTCATTTTCAAAACACGTTTTTTAAGCAACCGTTCCATAAAATGTTTTTGACCTTTTTTTTTCTGAAGGAACTATGAGAATACCACTTCTTTCCTCAAAGTTTAAGCTGGTACCCCAGCTTCTTTCAAGAAATGGATAATTAACTACCAACTCCCAACTGGGCTAGATTGGCTAAATGATCACTAGTTTGTAACCCTTCTTGAGTTTCTAATATTGTTGTTAATGAGGCTTAGCAAGGTATTATCATTTCTAATCAACCCGTTAACCTTTGAAGATACTGCAGTTCCAGTTTGGATAGTAAAAGAGCACAAGACATGATGTGCAGATTTTCAGATACAGTAGCACTTCAAAGTTTAAACCCATTGTGTCTTCCAGTTAATCTTAATGCTCAAGATTGTGGCCTTATTATAAAAACATTTTATTATTATTTTCAGATGGTATCAGGGAAATTGGGTGGTCCTCAAAAAAACATTTTGAGGACATAGTGGGAACCCCACAAATATTGTACAGTAAGCAGGACATAGGGATTTCAACACCTTTGCATTACAGTGAAGTCTAATGCAATAGCAGTGTTACATATAGGTTATATGAATAAATTATTAATGTAAAAATGGTGGCATTCACCTGGAAGAAACATCTAATTAAAAGGAGTTTAGATTCCTCTTGCATCAGACAAAATTATGATGAAGTGAGAAAAGAGGTTTACAAAGTGGTTGGCCATATAGGGAGTATTCATCAGTTCAATGCCTGAAGTTAGCACATAAAAAAAAGCATGTAAAAAGGTATTTTCTGGGACAAGCCCAAAAAGGAACAGTTACAACAACTGCTAATCCCTATCCAGAATGATATAATCTGAAGCAAATTGAGGAAAGAACACGCCTTCAGAATCCCAAGACATACTGATAAAGTCCGTCTCTGAAACTGATCATTGAAACAGGGACCAGAGGACCAAAATTGAAGCTAAGCGCCACTAAATACAGAATCGAAAACAGGAGGCAGTATTACACAAATGACAAGGGGTGTGTCAGCCAGGCTACTGTAAAATTGCACCGTGAAAACGGATTCCCCTGGGCCTTTTGGAAATCTGCTTGATGGTGTTCTTGGAATAAAAAAATGTGCTTACAGTTAGACAAGATAGACCTTTTTGGTAATTGTTCTCATGTTATTTTTATGTGTATATTGTAAGTCATGCTGGGGTAGAGGGGACAAGTAAGTGTACCAGCTGGTGAGTGGGGGGATATCGTACAATATAAACAAGCATTTATTCATTAGCAGCTATACCTTTGATCATTGGTCTTTTTTTAAATTATTCAATTATGAATAACATCATTTTTTATTTTCAAATTCGTTATTTTTGTCATAATTACAGAAAGGAATATAAATGTTTTGAACTGTCAGAAAAAAAATATACAGGGCTTAACTCATTAGTGGGTTGTTATTGATGTAAGTTCCTGTTAGCAATGTTAGTTGTAGTTTGTGATTACTGGCCTTTAGTAATGTTCATGGAGTAACTGTTTATTAAGCAGCTGAGGATTTACTTAGTGGAAAACTATCAAAGTTTTCTATGTGATTGAGATGTGCTGGTTTTATTCAAATAAAATCTTGAGGGACAATCTGTTCATCATTTCCAAGTTAAATTTGACAGGCACAAAAATGTTGATTATATGTTAATATCATGGTTAAAACTTTTTAGAGAAAAATAATTATATTTTAAATGCACAGCAGTGACAGTCTGTGTAAAATGCAGCACACTGTTCATGTCTTGTGGTGTTTTGTTTATGTGAGTTTTTGTGCCGTGTTCTGAAATTTTCAGTGTTTGTCCACTCATCCATTATAATAAAGCAACTTATTTACCGGTAAGGGTCATAACAACATGGAGTTTATCCCCAAACCACTGTGCGCAAGACAGGACTGTATCCTTCACAGTCTTTGTGGGACACATACTCACTTAGAGACTTCAGAATTGATTTCCGAGTATAATCATAAGGTGCATTAACTGGTTTCATTTAGTGCTTGGAAATACTAGAAGAGTACTTCAATAGTTGTCAAGGTGCCTTTGTTTTGATAAAGTTTAACTCCATGATAAATGTTATCACTGCTCAGTTGTTTGAATTAAATCTTTATAAATTCAGATGATTTTCTGACTATGGTTTCTGAATAGTCATTGTGTCAAACAAATTCACTCTGTGTTTGAATCTCCTTGCATGCTGCACATTGCCAACCCCTATTCTACAAGATCTAGAGCTTGTCTTCTGTTTACTTCTTAGGTAAGGACATTGAAATCCCATCCTTCAATTATTATATGGAGTGGAAACAATGAGAATGAGGCCGCCATCGCTACAGACTGGTTCAATGTCCCACTTTCGAAAAGGCAGATATACCGCAACGATTATGTGACACTGTACGTGAACAACATCAGGGAAATAGTTCAAAATGTAAGTAACTTTGCATTGATTTAACGGACGGCTTTAACATTTGGCTCATTCTGACTTAATTTTACTCCTGTAGAATAAGTCTTTATGATATTGTCTTTTCTTGGTACCTGAGTTGTGTTAGTATAATTGAGTGAGTTTCTCTTGCAGTAAAGTGCTGATGTTTTTAATCTAGTTGTTTATCATTGCATAAGATGTCATTTACTTCCTGTGTGCCAATACATACATGTGCTTTTAGAATGTGCACATCAGGAATGCTATCTTTTTGCAGAGCGAGCGTCCTTCCCAATAATATATAGTATATATGCAAGTTTTTTTGTATTGTTGCTGGATCTGCTTCCTCCTAAATTCCTAAACTGAAGAACATGGAGACTGTATTCCCTTTCACATGGCAACTTTGAGGTCATGTATAGGCAGACATTGTCTGTACACCATTAGAAGTTGATCTTTTCCAGTGTCTGAAAGTCAGCATATGTGGTCTGTATCATTGGTTACATGATTGCACAATGTATACGGAGTAGAGACATAACCCTGAGCTCTTCTTAACCTTGAACTCGGCAGTCTCACAGTTTTTATTTTAGACTTAATTTTATTTTAGTGATGTGGTGAAGGGCAGTCTACACTCAGGATTGAGCCCAGGTAGTATTGTAGCAAGCATTGCCAAAAAGCCGCAGCCATTATGTGCTACAGCATGGGTAAAAAAAAAAAAGAAATGCCTACCTAGGTGATGATTTTATTGCAGATCTGAGATCAACTCAGGCAAAGACTGATTTATCGTTTATCTCTATCTCTGCGGTGTCACACCTTGAAGTTATATTGTTACAATAGAGGGATCAGGCTCAGACTCTGTGAGCTTAGTTGACCAAATTTAGCTTTCTGGGGTCTCTCCTGGTCACATTTTACTCATGTAGCTTGCAATATAAAGAATATCCGTCTCAAAATCCCTACCATCTGGGAAAAGATATCACAGTGTACGTGCTTGCTCCATCAGACTCTGTAACAGCTTCTTCCCGCAGGCTGTCAGGGTCCTCAACACCCTGGAATCTACCTGCACCCACTCCAATTCCAGAAACAGGGTTTAAATCCCCCCAGTGTGTTGTGTATATTGTTTTATGTATTTGCCTTGTAATTTGCACTATCTGCACTTTGCACTGTGTGTATCCTGTCTATAATGTCTATGTCAGTGTCCTGTCTGTCCTGCCTGTATTTGCACCGTGGACCAGGAGGAACGATATTTCATTCCACTGTATACTTGTATATGGCTGGAATGACAAATAAATGTGAACTTGAACTTCAAAAAGATATATTTATTGTGCTACACAGGTGCCTTTGGCTTATGAATTCAGTACCACTGGAACATCCAAAGCACGGAATCCCCAATAAGGTTCTTACGAACAGATTCAAGTTGCGGTTCCACTTTCTGAATCTCAGTCATATATTTATTTGTTCTTAACATATCGAGTAACAATGTGAATCCGTTGTTTGGCGGAATGGCAGTTGCCACAATGCTCGTTTCTTATGAATTTAAGTGAATTTCCACTGGACATGTTAGGGCTTCTACTAGTGGCATAATTAATTTATATGAGTGGCCAGAAACATGGATATAAAATGTTGCCATTTTTGTTGTTTGTTGTCTGACATTATTATTGCAGAAGCCTTATTCAGCACTCCTGACCATGTTTTATTTTTGGAATTTTGTTCTGGTTTCTAATTATGGTATTTTCAGTTGCATTTTTTGTGAGTATACTCTTAAAATAAACAAATAAAAATCAAGAATCCATTGCAGGATGATATTGACTGTGATCACAGATAGAATCAGCTGTGTCAGCATCTACCAGGAAAATTCACTGCACAAGCTATCAAGTGTTTAAGGTACTTAATGGACTGTCTCAATGGTGTAACCTAGTGGTAGAAAAAGATTTCACACAAGTTTATGAAGCTGTAGATATACTCTCTTATACACAACTGTACGGAAAACACAAATGTTCTGTAACAGGTCATTGTTGATAGACACTAGCTCAGTTAAAAATGCATTACATTTTTATTTTTTTGTTTCTACTTATTCTGGAGTTCTGGAGAAGCTGAGGGAAAAAAACCCTTATATATATATCTGTTTTCAAAATTCTGTTTGGACATTTTAAAAGTTGCTAAGTACCATATCATATGAAATGGAAAAGGTCTTATTTCCTCTTTCACTTTTTAAACTGTCGTCCGTTGTCTAGGCCCTGAACAAGGCAACCATAGATGTTTAACATCACATTAGGTTTTTATTTCCTGGATTTTTTAGCATAGTTCTTTTCACATTTTTTAAATGGTGATATCTTCCAGAGACTTCAAAACAGAACAGATTTAACTACTGTGTTACTGATGTGATCGTTCTTGCCTTTATAAAAACAGATTCTCTGTACAGTGGTAATACACTCACTGATTGTTCTTAATGGAAACATCTGAATTCAGAATTTTCTTAAAGAGCCATTGAGATGCAGCATATGTTATTCAATACTACATGTTTTTAAATTTTTAATATTTTTATAGCTATACATCTATATCAGGTGATTAGGCTCTCATGCTACTATTTTTTTAAAATAAATTACACCTCAAGGTACTTGCAACATTGCAGTATTCCCCTATTTCTATTGGGGTTTCTTCTAATTGAAATTACTCATGTGATGACTGCTTTCACTTTTGTTTAACCAACAGAGTGTAGTTGTAAGTGTAGCAACACGGAGGTACTACACCAGTACCACAAAACTCCTAATATGAAGAGATCCATTAAATTACGACAGGATAAAACAAGGTTATTTAGTGAGAAGATTAGTACAAATGTCAAGAAGATAATTGATCTGTGTACTCAGATACAGTACTACTGAGGACCAGTAGTTAATATCACCTTGCGTTAATGACAATAAAAGAATGCTTCGGTTCCTAGAATTAATGCAATTCAAGTTACATTAAAATGTTCAAACCCCTAAAACAGTGCCAAATACTATTACATTTTGAGGTTACTAGTTTCTAAGGGGGACCTTGAAATATGTTTGTATTGTGTGACAACACACAAAAAATAAGAGCTACAGTAAAAATAAATATGAATGGATCACAATGAGGGTGGCATGGTAGCCAAGTGGATAGCATTGCTGCCTTGCAAGACTGGGACCCTGTGTTCAATTCATGGCCTGGAGTGCTGTCTGCATGCAGTTTGTATGTTCTTCCCTCATTTGCTGAGATTTAATAACCAGTCTGAGGAACTGGGACTGCAGTTCCATTTAAAAAAAGTCATTTTTCAATAACTGCTTTTTTCTGTACTTCAGGAATGTCTCTGTAATGTACGGACTACAGTATCTGAAAACACACAGAACTCATTTAGTGATTACATTGCTTACTCTGCAGGAGCAAGGCTGGAGACTTTCTCAGGTATAGTGTTGCTAAATTCCATCCTAAAAAATACTGTGCTTATTTTTTTTAATTCTAGGAAGATAAAAGTCGCCCTTTCCTCGCCTCCAGCCCCACCAATGGCGATGAATCTGTACAGGAGGGCTGGATAGCACAGAACCCATATGACCCCCATTACGGAGACACCCATTTCTACAGCTATCTGGAAGATTGTTGGGACTGGAAACTGTTCCCCAAGACCAGGTTTGCATCAGAATATGGCTTTCAGTCCTGGCCATCGTTTTCAACACTGCAGAAGGTAAAACCTGCTTTCTTTAATAATGTTTTGTCCGACCTATGAAACTCTATTGCTGTTTTCTTTCGGGGGACATGTAATTCAACTCAAATGATCTTTATTTTTCTTGTGCCATCTCTTTCCTTGTTTTGTAAACATTTTTAAAATCTCCAAACTCCGGTCAGCAGTGTTAATTTAACATGTTTGGCAGTAGAGGAATTGGTTATCACTCAATTAATTCTAAAGAAGTGCTCAGCTAAAGGTAACCTTCATAGGACTTGATTCCTAGTGTGGAGGAAATTCATTGGTGTAAAGATCTCCTCTCAACATGTCAACTGTGCAGTTTATAGTCCTAAATAGTGCTTTTACAATATTATTTAAAATAAATGGATAAGGTCCTACACTCCTCACCTATAATTATCTAAATGAGTAGAATTACAAGCACATCCTTTTTTCACCATAATAATTTTGTCTTTAAGTGGGAAAAAATGTTGTATTGCTCTTCTTAGAGAAGTTATTAGAATACAGCAGTAAGATGTAGCAATAAGAGTTCTTTATGATTAAAGAAAAAACTAATAATGAATCTAATGTACAGTGTTTGAATTATAAAAATGCATTTAAGTTTCTGAAAAGTGAGCAAATTATAAATCTTCATTAATTTTTTTTGGTATAATTGTGTTTGAATTTTCATTATCGAGAATGCTGACTGCATGCAGGTGATGAGATGATTTAACCTGTTGATTGTCAATTATGATAAAGACAAAAGTCCTGTGCCCTTAGTGCCATTGGTGTATCGGAAGCTGGATTAAGTCAGTGCACTTTGTCATACTGCCTGGGCAAGATGTTTAGACACATTAATAATATGCCATGAATAAGGAGATATTCCACAAAATGTCAGCCAATTTCCTGATCATAAACTACAATATCTCTAAATCTGTTTTTAGGCTTGAAGAGAATAATGTTTTCATCCAATCAAAACCAAAAGGTCTTGATTGGATCAAATACTAAAGGCTCTACCGTCCTCCAGGGTTTCATCTTGAGTTGCCGTTACTCCCAGACTAACCTAAGACTTCTTAAGAGCAGATACAGTGTCCATGCGTTACTCAGTTATTCATCATGCTCATTTCTGTGTGAGCCTGCTTTTCCTTCCTGTGACTCTTTGTAACTCCCCAGATATCTGCACCAGAGGACTGGAGCTACTCCAGTAATTTCACTGATCACCGACAGCACCACCTCTCGGGGAACAAGGAGATGTTACAGCAGGCCAGTCTCCACTTCTCCCTGCCTGCATCACCTGATCCCCTGCAGCACTATAAAGACACGTTGTTTCTCACGCAGGTGACTGTCAAGGCATTGGAGCCCAAGAACCAATCACCTTGCTGGCTAATTTTGCCTATTATTTCTAGTGCGGAGCGGTTTGATTTGGTCTTATGGAGTGATAACATTTTTAGCATTTACAGATAGCTTGCCTAGGAAAAAGGGTATTGGCTTATTTTTCTGTATTTTACTCTTTAGAAATTCACTTTATAAAGTCACTTTGTGACTATTCCATACAGACATATACATTTAATTCAGAAGAACTAATAGTGGTAGTAATTTATGCATTATTCTGGTTGATGGCCAATTTCTGAGTTTTTACTTCTAAGATATCCATCCATACATCCATCCATTTTTCTAACCACTTCATCCAAGTCAAAATCGTCATCGCTCCACCCTGATACCCCATCTTTGAAGTCAGAGAAACAGTACCAGCCATGTGATTGTTAATCCATATGTACTGTTATGTTTTTCATTTATATTTGTTCAGGGAATTTTCACAATTTAGCTGGACTAAATCACAAATGTTTACCCAGGGCAGTTTATTCATTTGAAAGTTTGTTAGAATTACACATATGACTGAGTGTCACTCAAAATAGCTGGGAACCACTAGTCTAGCCAACTACTGTATTAAGTTTAGCCTAGTGCCTTACGTTACATGATGAAACAAAACCACTGTGCTCCATACTATATGGCCAGGCATATGACTGCAGTACACTGCACATGGACAGGAAAAAGAACAGAGTTCAGTGAAAGGTGCTTGTAAGGACCCAAATCCTTGAGTAGAACAGTTGAGTCCTTAAAGGTATTCAAGTATGATGACAGTGTGGAGTAGTGGTTAGAGCTCTGGACTCTTGGCTTTTTGGTGATGGGTTGTAGCATCCAGACTCAGCACAGGCACTGCTACCATCCTGCCAACCAAAGCATTCTGCCCAGACTGTTCCACTTATGTACAGTATATGACTAGTAACATTTTAGTATTGTATGAAAGTAGGTCTAGTAAGGTTCCTGTTCATGCACCTGAACAGAAAAGTGTGGTTTCCTGAGAGGGGAATGGGGGAACAGAGCAGAAATATCAGTGGTTCTGCATGTGGTAGAGAGAGGGGAGTCCGAGCTGAATGATGTCAATTCATCTCCTCTATTGAATAGGCAGCTTGGGAGCTAAGTACAGTCTCTGTATGTCACCCTTGCAGTTGCAAGGAATTTGCTGGGATGCTGGCACATGCTGAAAGCTGTTGGTCGACAGTGCTTTGTATGTCTCTTTAGCTGTTCAGGAGCTATCTGCAGTACAGCAGCGAAGTTAAAGTAGAAAAGATTATTTTTGTTTTTGCAAATTGGACATACCCTACTCTGATGAGGAAAATATGAGGTTTTGAGAATTTTATTAAATTCTGTGCTCATCTTTCATTTTAAAGTATAACAGACTACATTGTATTATTATTCAACATTGTGCAAGTTTATTACAGGTTCTCTAGATTTATTAATCGAGCCTTGTATAAACTGTATTGTTTTGTTGACAACATAGAGCTTCAGAAACATCACATGCGGTTTACCCTGTATGACTTTATTCTTATCTCTTAAATCAAATTAATTGCTTGCCTTGTACACTGCAGTTTTTTTATCTATAGTGCCATCAAAATGTATTAGGACCGGAAAGTCAAAATTATTATTTTTGTTTTTCAGTCAAGTGATTTGTATTTGTGATCATGTGATTAATATGAATGATAAGTACAATGCATTTTACTTTTGGATTACTACAATTTTTGGATTATTTATTTCTGTAAAGTCCACAGTTGGTAATGCATTACCTCAAGGTAACCATGGTTATTATAGGTATCATTTTAAGTAAAAGAAAAATCTTTCATACTTATTTCAAGTTGCATCACCCTACAACATAACAGTGACCCAAATCATACTGCTAATGTAGTCAAGGATCTCATGAGGGAAAGAAAAGAGGACAATCTTAGGCTGGATACGTCAGTGTTGGGATCTATATCCAATTAATTATACATTTTACTGCTGAAAAAAGAACTCAAAAGAACTCAGTAGCTGCAACAAAAAATCAGAAATGATTAAACAAAGAGTTTGGTGAATTCAGTGGGTGACAGACATCATTCTGTTAGTTCCTCAAAGTGCTACAGTATGAGTCATGTACTGACACCTAAGATTACATAAATCAATGTATCTCAACATTTTGAAACAATACGTGATCACTTGAACTTACAGAGTACAGTACAAAGTATGTTATTGTTCTAATGATTGAATGCATGAATTTACCCAACTTAAAACATATCTTATATTTGTACTGATCATTCATTCAGTTGGAAGAACCACTTCTTCCAATTCAGGGCTCTGGGAGAGCCAGAGCCTATCCCAGCAAGCAACAGGCGCAAGGCAGGGTGCACCCTGGTTGGGATGCCAGTCCATCACAGAGCAGACAGACACAAACACACTCACATCAGGGCCAGTTTTACCAGAGGCCAATTAGGCTACTTTTATGTCTTTGTACAGTGATAAAGGAAAACTGGAGCACTCAGAGGAGACCAACAAGAACATGATGGGTTAAAAAAGTAGTGCTCCCCTGCTTACTGTTTCATTAGTGACATAATCACAAAATACAAATTGTATTGAAAGTAAAAAAAAATGTTTTTGTAATCACTGTAGCTTCCATGGTTAAATTTCTCAGACAGAACTAACCACAACTACTGAACCACTGGAGTTCTCTGGCAGATCTGCAGACTATTGGATGATGTGTTTCGATGTCTTACTTCCTCTGCTATCTGTAAGCCCCTCCCTCTGTGTGTGTGCACAGGTGATGCAGGCGCAGTGTGTGAAGATGCAGACCGAATTCTACCTCCGGAGCCGCAGTGAGATCCGAGAGGGAAAGGGCCACACAATGGGCGCTCTGTACTGGCAGCTGAATGACATCTGGCAGGGACCCTCCTGGTCCTCCATCGGTGAGCAGGACGCATCAACAGACACATCTCACTGTTTCTTGAGGGGCTTGGCTGAAGGCGTCGGTAACAATAGACTGGCACCACTACAGCTAAGGCTAGTGCCCAGAGGGCTGCAAAAAAAAAGACCAACAAGTTCTCTCTAAAGAAAGAAAGAGCTGTAGTAAGGCTTTTTGTTGTTTTAAGACGATAATTATTTATGATCACAACATCTAACTTACAGTAAGTGACACCTCAGCGGATCTGGAGCTATTGCGCTGCTGAGCTGTTAGTCATGAGGTGAGACTTGATCTGTGTGTACTCTGACAATGCAGAGTAAGAAGGCGGATGTACATTCCTTTTCCCTTCATTTTCTTTAGTTCCCCTTTTCATTTAAACAGTTTTCTCTAATTCTAAGGGAAATCTTTAATAATTTACAATAAGGAAAGATAATCAAGAAAGAAAGGGTATTTATTAGCATTGAACAACTTTTTGTAAAAGGTCTTTATTTTTTAGGTCTATGAACAGGTTGATCTTTTTATTATTCTTAGTTTGCTGACAATCAAACTTTCAACTTGGGTTCAACCACCACATGAAAATATTTACTTTAATATTTCATTTAAGGTCTTTTTTATCATTTTAAGTGCTCTTTGCACTATGACCAAGCAGAGAAATTGTGTCACCAATTCAAATAAATGGGAACATTAAGTAGGCCGGGGCAGAATTTCTCCAGGACACAAAAGTAAACACCACTACTCTTTCAAAAAGTGCTTTAGGGTTTTAAGTGTGCAAAGTATGCAGGACCTCAGTTCATTGTCCCAAAATAGTACCTCAAATGGTAAAATATGTCAGCCCATTATCTTGGTAAGGTTTGCAGATTCCTGGAGCCTATTTCAGAAGCAAAGAGCACAAGACAACACTTCACCTTGGATTGGATGCCTGTCCCTTGCAGGACACACACACAACCACACAGGGGGCACTTCAGAGATACAGATTAGCCTAGCCACTATATCTTTGAAAAGCAGGAGGATACCAGAGCACCTGGGATGAACCCACCTAAAGGTGGGGGAGAACATGCTAAGCTCCGCTCAGGAGGCTCCAAGGTCTAGGCAAAACAATCAAGCCTGCTCCCCCTCAGACGCTTTTATGTTATCACTTCTGCAATGTTTGAAAGTTTCAAAACCAGTGTTCTGTTTTGTAACAGGTCTACAGAAGCACAAAAAAATGTTAAGCTTACTGTATGTTGTGAAAGCTGCCAGGTTGTGAAAGGTGCATAGGGCTTTGCTTAAAGAAAATGAATTGTTCTTTTTTTTTTACAAATTCTGATAAATTCAGCACACAAACAAACCACTTTAAGACCAACATTTCATTTACCAAGGCAAAAAGCACCCTACACGTTCGTGCTTTGTTGTGCTGAAATGGAGCTGCGCAGCTGTGCCCAGTGCTAGCACTCTGCTTGTCCACCTGGTGTCACTGTTCTCTTCACAAACAGCGATTCCCTATTAGGATGGTTTTCTCAAAAATCAAAGACAAGGCAAGGTTGGCAGCTTTTTTTGAGCATTGTCTCCCACCCTGCACCTTTCTCTTTCTAACCTTGCAATTCTTTGACACACACTGTGAGAAACTAATTTCACACAGCAGCCACGCGTCACAGTTAGAGCATAAACCGACAGAGGTAACACTGCTAGGTGTTGCAGTTATTTTGACTGTAGGTTGTAGTCAAATAAACATTGTTGCAAATTTAATTCAGGTTATTAAGTCTTTAATGACCCTTTTCTAGTCCCTTTTTGCTTTTCACTGAGGTTTTATCTTTTCATTCAAAATTAGATTTTTTTAGATTTAATAACCCCCCCCCCAAATATAAAATGAGAATTATGTAGAGTTCAATAACAAATAGTGTATTCTGCATACCAATATATTTGCATGTAGGTGTTCAGAGTGTGTAAACCGGTAAGTTTACCTATTATTTATCACACTAAATTCTGAACTCATTTGTTTTCCATAATGGAGTTATCGGGATGCTAGTGGTAAATATGGATTCTGTACAATGCTTACTTTGCTTCAGAAGATAAGTAGGTAACCTTGAGATTTGATACTGCACTTCATAACTAAAATAATGTACTGACATTAGACTCCCTGCCTGGTTCTGCATGTCCACACCGAGGAACAGAAAATCCCCAGGCTTTGTGATGTAAAAACAGCAGTATAAATCTGAAGGCACAGACTTACTGCGGCGTTACGTGGTCTTTGTACTGAGTACACTTGAATCGTGTAGGAAAAGTTTGGTACAGAAGCTACACCAAATTAAAGCCTGTTCTCTTCAGACGGTAGCCAAGGTGCTTGGGCCTGGTTAGCACTGAATGGAACCACAAAAAAAGTACATTAATTCTAGAAATCATTGTGGTGGATAAGTGGAGATCAGGAATTTAAAACCAGTGCCCCAGTAAGGGTCCTGATGGTTTCTGGTCATTACAAATCCCATGATGCTAACTGGAGAATTATTGGTGTCCTCACTCATATTCAGTTTCACACCTCTTCAGCCTGACCTCCCTAAGTGCAGTGAAGTCCTTTCTCGTTTCACCTTCTTGGCTGCATTGGCTGCCAGCTGCATGTTGCATTTCAGTGTTTGAATGCACTTTAGAGTCCTTGCATATGAAAAGCACAACACAAAATCCTAAGATCCTAAACACAGCTTTAGAACACATTTAAAATAATAGAACAGAGCCTTTTAAATGCATTTTAACAACTGGATTTGTAATGAAGTGCTTATGTTTGCAGAATGTTATAATACAACCCTTGCAGTTTTAGAAAGCAAGCCACAGATATTCCTCTTCTTTAGCACATGAACAGGTTTTAGTTTTTATACACCTCAGTTTTTTTTACAAAGAAAATGTTTGGAAAGACGAGCCTTTGGAACCATATGGAAACCATATGTATTTTTAATCTTATCTTCTTGCTGATTTACAATAATAAAATGTATTTCTTCTGTACAGAATATGGTGGGAAATGGAAAATGCTTCACTATTTTGCACAGAACTTCTTTGCTCCAATCTTGCCAGTTGCACTGGAGGATGAAGAAATACTTCTTATCTATGCTGTATCAGACCTGCAAAAGGATGTTTCCCTCAGCGTTGTGGTAGGCTTAATGTTACATGCCAACCTATGGGGACTGGGCTTAACTGTTACCACAGAAATTAAAAGAAACCACTGACATTAGCCAACCAGCCAGTGTAATGGGGTGGCATGCTTGCATACCAGTTGGCACTACTGCCACAAAGATCCAAGGGTCCTGGGTATGTTTCTGTGTGGATTCTGCATGTTCTCCCCAGGTTTACATGCAGTTTTTGTGGGAATCTTCATTTTCCTCCCCTCTCCCAAAGGTATCCATTTTAAAGGTGATTGGCTACTCAAAATTATATATTTCTGGGGAAGATAAAAGGGAATCATTCCCAGTACAACCACAGTAACAGCTATAGAACTAGAGAGAGAAAGAACCAGATGAGCCAAATGATCTCTTTTCATCTGTGGCCTTTCTGATGTTTGGATTCATTTAAAAATATATAGTTGTAAAGGAGTGGAAATGGGAGAGTACTGTGAGATGGATGTCTCTTCAAAATAAAATAATATTTTTCTTCAACTAATCATATTTTTGGTAACAAAACCCAGTGTTTCTGATGGCATGTGATAAAAATGTTAAATCATGGTAAAGAACTTTACATAATAACACTACTAACAGTTTTTTAAAAGTGATATGCCAAACTTTCATTGGTATTGTAATGCTTAAATTGGGGATGTGGGGCTTTATTTTTAAGGAAACCCAAATTCCATTTAATTCAGAAAAAAAATGTAATTTTATTAAGCACTACAATTGTAATACAATTGTTAAAGTTTTTCTTTAAAAAAATCTTTCCTGTCTGACATACTTTTTTGTATTTTTATCACTCCCTCTTCCTTGTAACTGGCCTTTTAGCTTAATCTCCAAAGATGTTAGTTTTTGCATTTAAAAACATGTTCGTGCTTCTTAGTCAACCTTTTCTCTTCTGTGGTATTTATCTTAGGAGCTTGTTAAAACACATTCTGGGTCATAAAAATATGATAATGTATTGCAAAAGACAGTTTTACAAGACATTACATAGATTTGTCCTAATTTTTGCTTGCAAAGCAGAAATGTGATGCCTACTCAGTTTTTTTCTGCTTCTTTTCTAGATCAAAGTCTACCAGTGGAATAGTATGGAACCAGTATATGTGTTTGCCTCTAATTCTACAGAGGTCCAGGCAGGCAGTGCCACCCTGGCCTATAAAGAGCCTGTGAAGGAGCTGTTGGGAAGGTGTGGGAACTGTACCAGAAGGAGCTGCCTTGTCACCTTTCATCTAGAAGAAAGTGGGGGACAGCTTGGCCCTGCTAACTACCACTTCCTGTCCTCTCCAAAGCAGGCAGAAGGGCTGCAGAAGCCAAAGCTTTCGGTAAGAAGACAGAAGTCCATTAAACACTTCAGTGTAGCTATTCTGAGGTTCTTTTAAAGCGGTTCTCACCGCTTAGTCATTTTCTATCATCTTACTCCTGTTGAGGGTTGCTGTGGCAACAGGCTGAACAAAGTAGACCAGGCTTCCCTTTCCCCAGCAGCTACAGTCTCCATTCTCATCCTGTGGGGTTCTTGGGTGGTCCCAGGCCAGCTGAGAGATATAATCCCTCCGGCATGTCCAGTGGGTCATGCCCAGTAGACCTCCAAGGAGAAGAAGCCCTGAGGGCCGATGCCTGAAGGGTGTCATTAAGAAGTCGTACAGCCTTTTGGAGGGGTTACTGATAAGAAAGCTTTCAGGAATTGTCTCATATAGCTTTGACTTTGCCACGCTACCCTATCCTGCATCGGGTCAACCTCAGGAAACCTGTGCCCACTGCTTGCATTCCAGAAGGATTGGTAACCCCAAACATGGCCACAGACGAGACCACGTTCATGCATAGCAATATGTATTCTCATTATTGAGAATATCTCATCCCTCTTCCCATGTTTCATAATCTGATTCTGGCTTAGTTTCTGCTAGACACAGATACTCCCCTGCTATGGTTTGGTAATTTGTGGGAAAAAATACAGAACCTGAGATCTTAGTGTTGAGACATGCTAGAGACCTAGTTACCTTTCATTTATTAGTTACCTCTGAGAAAGAAGTGGAAGAAGAACAATTGTTTAGTCTTATCATTTGGTTATCCACTTTGAAATGCGTAATTATAAGACTCATTTGGTCTAATCTAACCAAGGCAGAATTGGCCTGGTTCTAAAAAAAGACTGAATGGCCCGCACCAGTTTTGAAAAGTAGCAGGCTGCTCTATGGCATCAATAAAGTTGAGAAACTGAATATTCGGTGCTTGCTTCCAAACTTCTTAAAATTTTCTTCCACCATTCCCTGTAATAATTCTGACAATATGCTGTGCAATTACAACGAAACATGAACAAAATTAATTACCCTATATCATTAATCCTTTCGTTTTTTGTATTGAGAGAGGCACCTTTCTGTAATCCCCTACCGATGAAAGGAGATTCAAAGAAGTTTTTTGGTGGTTTTTAGCAATGTGTCCTCTTATCTTTGTTTTGTTGCTGGGGTAGGCATCTCAGCTCCTGTTCCCTTCCACCACCATGTTCGTTTTCCTCCTCAGGCCACAGTGGAACAGCAAGGAGGGCAGTACACAGTCAATCTTCAAACAAATGCCATTTCTCCCTTCGTCTGGCTGGATGCCGGTGATATCTCAGGGCGCTTTGAGACCAACGGATTCCTCATGTTGACCAAAAACATGACAGTTACATTCTACCCCTGGATTCCCACCAGCACCTCACAGCTTGCCAAGTCTCTGCAGTTGACATCATTAATGAGCCTTTCCTGACCGCTGAGGAAAGAGTGCCTGTGGATTTTTGTGACACCTACTGTACACATCCCTGTGCTCATATCAAAGGAAAGATCATGCATCTTTATTACAGCATATAGTTTGCAACTACATAAAATTAGGAGCAGCATTTGGCAAGCCCAGAAAAGAGATTACAGGGTGATAAAGTATTAGAACAGTATGTACTGTAATAATCCCTATCAATTTATTTGGTAGGATGTGACAGTTGTAATTGTTTTGCCAATGTTCTCTGCTTCAGACCTGACTTTCACAGCCAAGGATATATGAATATTTTGTTTTGCAAAAAAAAAAGTCACCTTCTGAAATTGTAATAAAATCCAAGATAAACGTTTAACTGAACTGTACAGTTTTTGGCTACATGAAGGCCTTTTGCTAATGATTAACAGCATGATTAATACGAGATTAGATGTGGAAGTCATTTTCTTTAATGATATATGTGTGCTAAAGGTCCTTGAATTGGGACTTCTGGAAAAATATTTGCAGTGCAGAATCCATGTGTCCTGATCTGGACTGTAGCAGTGATTTATGCTGGTTAGTTTATGCTAATTGTTGGGACGTGATGTTTTTGCAGTGGCACCATAAAACCACTTTTGCTGGCAGTTGGGTGATCTGGGTTTCCATCTGTAGGTTGGACTGTGGTGAATTATGGACCATTTTGCTGTGCTGTGCTCAGTGAAGATTTCCTTCACGCATTGTCTAGGAACACCTGCAGAAGAGCTCACTGTACAGCTTGTAAAGACAACAATCCCCTTTCTCTGGGGATTAAAAAATAAGATGCACATCTTTTCTTTCCAAATTTTATTATAAAAGTATTCCAATTACACAGTTTTTTTAAAAAGACTAAAGTACAGCTTATTTTATCAGCCTTATTTACATTGCAGAATCTACCCACATGGTTATACACGTATTATTTTAATGTTGTTCCATTATTTTACTGTGTTTAGGTTCACAAGTTACCTCCCACATGGCTTTGGTTAAAATGACTGCCTATACTTTTTTTGAGAGGTTAAAGCAGGCAGTTGTATCAGTCTACAGGCTGCAAAGTAAAGACTCTATACCTGAAAAGTAAAAAAAAGTAAACATTTAATTTTGCTGTGGAGCTAGCCTCTATGTATTCCTTTTATTTTTAGGTCCGATTTAAAACTGGTATATATTCTTTTCCTAGAGTCGCAGATAGTTGACTATTTCATTGCCAGATTCATAATCCTATTTGAAAACATCATTCTTTTTCACACACTAAAATACATAAAGGTTCACACACTCCAACCCACATAAGGGGGATAGATCCAATCATCTAAAGGAAGCACAAACATTTCACATGTTTTTTGGACTCAAGTAAGTGGACAATAATTGTTTTTAAATACTCACATCACATACCATCTTACAGAACATTTAATTGAAAGGACAGTTTCAAAATGTTTGCAATCTTCGTATTCAATATACGAATATACAAAAATTAAACATTTTGAATGTAGCCTTCTGCATTGCTAGTTTTGAGCTCCTGAAAAGAAGCTTTAAAGCAAATCACTTCCTAATGTCAAATCATGTTTTTTGGTTTGCCTAATCGCTTGCAGTTCGTGCAAAAACAATAAACAAAAAACAATCAAATATACAAACTCTTCAGTTCATACCTAATATGAAGTATCAACATACAGTAGCATTTAGAAAGAATGGTGCATCAGTTGTTTGAATACAACTAAAAGCACATTTTAAACAAGTACCACTCAAAATCGACTATCTAAACAAAATGAAAAACTACTCTATTGCTAATTGTTAGAGAACGGATGTTTTAAAAACTCACAACATTCTGGATGACTTATAAAGACATCTCTGATTATACAATTCAATGTTTTAAGTAAAACATTTGTTTTATTAGTTTTTCCTATATACATGAAATAGCATGAATAGTTAATATAGCTTTTAGCTCACATCTGAGTATTGTTTCAAGTCAAGATACATTTTAAATTTTGGATATTATGGATCTGCAGTCATGCTTAATGTTGTTTCTGATCATCTATTCAATCTGTAGTTTTGTAACCCAAAAGTATTTCAGAATGTAAAATTTATTTGAGGCTCTCTTCATTTGATGATTTGATGCTTTTTTTTCCTTAAACATAAGAAAACTCTACCTAAAAAATAACTGACCAGAGCAGCATTCACTGCTTTTCCACTCCTCCGTCTAAAATCCCCTGGAACAGTTGTGCATTCTAAATGCCAACATCAACAGAGTAAAGCCACAAGCGTCAAAGAAAAAAGGCAATATCCTCAACCTACTACTGAAACACCTACTCATTACACTCACAAACATAATGGTTAAAGCTTGGACTTGCTTTTAAGCCATGTTCTTTCTTTGATTCTGCAACATTTTGTCAAAAAGAATTTGTCAATTATCTTAAAGTTTAACCGTGCTTTTATGGACATTACCCCACCGCCAGAGAATCATGAAAACCAATAATACTGAACTCTGAAAGACTGATGAATGAGTTCAGTATATCCCATATCCTTCACCAACTAGATGAGAAACCATAACATACACATGTAAAGCTAGAAAAACAGGTGTTTTTCAAGATTTGCTCTCTAGGTTCAACTGCATTTTGGATATTTCAATTTAAAACAATTTATCGGTTTAACTGTGATTATTTGGTGCCATTTGGTGCAGTCAGTCAGCAGTTCATCTGAAGTAACCACTGAGCTTCACCTTTTTCAATGATGTTTGAGTGCAGGTTTGTATTTAAAATTGATATCTTTAGTTTTTTTTAGATTTGACACACCCCATCTTACCACTTCCTCTCTTTCTTGATAA
This sequence comes from Lepisosteus oculatus, assembly GCF_040954835.1. NCBI lineage: Eukaryota > Metazoa > Chordata > Actinopteri > Semionotiformes > Lepisosteidae > Lepisosteus > Lepisosteus oculatus. The sequence goes on from NC_090696.1 coordinate 59,974,036, forward strand.
TGAAAAACCCAACCAGGAAGAGCCATGGGTAGTTTTAAGCCCACTGACAGGAGCTTAATTACGTGCACATCCTTTTGTATGAAACGCAAGGAGGTTTCTGTTGTTGTTTCATGAATACTGTACAGTCTACAATTAAAGCACTGACACCATGACAGGCTTTTTCTTGGTTGAGGATAAATAAATATTTACTTCATTCCATAATGTTCAAAACTAAGCAAAGCCCTGTTATGCTGATATCCAAAAACGTGAATCAAATTAAAGTTCCCGCAGTGAGTGGCTGTTATACCTCTCCCTTGACAACATAACTGTGAGGCGAGGCAGTGGGGAGCTTGTGGTCTCCTGCTTGTTCTGCCTGCTCTTGGGAGCTGCTCAAAGACTCAGAGGACAACAGGCTCAGCTTTCTAAAAGATGTTTCCACTCCACTGTCACACACACTGCTTTCGTCTTGGCTGTAGTTCTCCAGGCCCTGCAGACGCTGGGAGAGGAGGGCACCTGTAGAGATAAATCGTAGCAAAGGGGTTAATTCACCCTTTTATTGTCTGAATTTCTGAAAATAGCAACACTAAAAGGAGATCTGTAGCTTTCAAATAACCAGTAATGGTACTGTTGAAAACTCCAAAATAAGTTTGTATACCTTACCTAGATATACACTTATTTAGAAGTTTAAGCAAAGCCAAATTTTTTCTTAAATGTAACCACCTCCCTTACATTTGCCAGAATTCATCATGCTGTACAAATGTTACATTACAAACAGGTTTGAAAATATCTATTTTTTAAAAAAAGCTTTTAGTCCATGCGGTAGAATTTCCCCGTCCGCGACGGATTTTCCTCACATTTTTCCAAGGGATTTCCTTTCTCTACCACAAAACGAATTTATTAAATTCAGTAATAGTAATACAAAAGCTACAACAAAATCAAAATCCTAGCTATGGTGGTACAGGAAAGCTTTTTGTCAGAAACTAAACTGGAAAGATTGAAAATATGAAAAACTGTCTTATTGTGGAATATTACTAATATTGTTCTGTTTACTCTGTTTATGAAACTGAGATCTGATATCATACATTTCCCCTTCAAGTGATCCATCAAAAACCCCCACAGCAAAACATTTAAAAGAAATCTGTCCCTTAAGAAGAAAACACCAAGGAAAACTGGATTTTTTCATTTTGTATTTTTTTATCTGGCTTTATACACTGACCTGACAGAAGATTTATCATTCTGACAGGTCAAAAGTAAGATGTGATTTAATTCTAATGAAGCAGTTAACAAAAGTAAAATGTAAAATGATCCAAATTATTAGTCGCCAGTTAATAATAATTTCTGAGTAACAGAAACTTATTGAGAACATCTTTAGTTAACAACTTGAGGGTTTTTTTGGTCATTCTAGAATTCTACATCATCTTAGTTACAAGTACAAGTACACAGCCACCACCACACTCATTCAAGGCCCCTCAGGACAATTCCGGATCACCCAGAAAGCATCTTGTACCTCCAGCAACCTTATTTACTGTATCTCTTGCAGTAAATGCCCAGCCATCTACATTGGAGAAACAGGAAGGAGACTCGGAGACCGCTTCAGAGAACACGTCAGGGCTGTGAAGATTAAAGATCTCTCCAAGCCCATTGTTTCTCATTTCACCTCTGACGGCCACGACCACTCTAATCTCAAAGACGGTTTTCCGAACTCATACATCAGAAAGACCACCGAAACTAAAATTATTCTGCAGTTAGGATCACACATTCTCCCTTCCCTTAACGACAGATTACTGTTCTTTTAAATTTTCTCCATTCATTGGAAGTTTCATTTCACACCTCTCTGCACCCATTCTGACTTCACACCTCTTGATTGGCCTCTCTTTCTGTCCCCTGCTCCCGCCTCTCACTCCTCCTCCCTCCCAACCTTTGTTCTCCCGCTACTTTACCTTTGCCTACTGCCCTGTCTCTCTCACACCTGAAGAAGGCTCCAAGGCCGAAACGTTGTGTTCTCTTTCTTCTTTTTTCAGCATGGAATAAACCTATTACTTGTTCCTTTGCAGCCTACGCATGCCGACGCAGCTACCCACCTTAGTTACACTGATACAACAAACATTTGTCAAGGGCTGGTTGAGACTAGATATCATATGTTCAAGTAGCACTGTAACTTTTCAACCATTATTTTAAATATAAATATTTCAACATGTATCGCGTACATCAAAGTAACCAATTAGTGTAGTCTTGTCTGCTAGTTTGAAAATATTATACCCATACAGTACATCAAACTGTTTTTATACAGCTGAAACAACTATATAAGAATATCCAAGTGCCATTCTGTGAAGAGGCAGTTTTAGTTACCTTCAAATGTCACAAACAGCAAGACCACAAGGAATATTTTCTGTCCATTTCTTACCCGTCTGTTGGTGAGTGACCTGAGTAGAGACTGGTCCAGATGTGTCTTCCCTCTCACTAGACATGGCTTTCTGAACAATGTCTACTGCTTTATCGTTGCCCATGGCCTTCAGGCCTTCCAGGAGCTCCTTCATGGTGCCACCAGACACCTGACCGAGGAGAAACAATTCAGTTCAGAACATCAAAACCTGGGGTGACCAGAGAAGACTTTCCCAAGCTTGCACAGTCAACTGACTAGAAACAGAGTTTCACTAGAGAAGGGAACTGGAATTCACCTACAGCACTTATCATTATTTATTTTCTTATTGTGGTATTACGCAGGAATTAATACACTTTGAGACTTCTGGAAAAAATTGAATTTTTACTATATTTTGAACTGTGCATTCATGTTCTATAACTGAAGTGTGCTTCACTCATCAACACTGCAAAGTAATTTCCCATAATTTGACTTCTGTGTTCTGAGTACGTTTATTTACAGAAACAGGGACAGCCTTGGAGCAAAGGTTTTATGTACTTATGCGCGAGTCATCGCTGGAAATTTTATGAGATATATGAAAGTAAAAACCATCACGAGGGGAGAGCCGACTTAAAAAAGACCCTTTTACTCTTTTATCGGTGTTTACAACCTAGATCCACAGTCTGTAACTTGGAAAGTGGGAAAATTATAATTACCAATACTGACTTATTTAGTACATGTCTATAAAGAAGACACAAGTGGATTCCAACCCAGGCATTATAAACTGTGTTTTTACTCTAAGGGCAATTCAACATGGTTTCACGCTTCAAATAATATTTACAAGGAAATGGGGTTATTTACCGCAATTCAAGTCAGAATAAGAGTCACAGTTTGGAATACCCCCCCCCATTATGAAATATTCCGCAGCTCTAAAGCAAAGGGAGTAAGTCCTGGGCTTGCACACCTTGTAGCTGTCCAGTAGTGTTTTGGCTGGGGAAGGGCTCAGCCTGAAGGCACTGGACAGGATTCCTAATCCTAGGTTTTGAGCCAGGGCCTCCCAGTTATTTGCAGGCTGCTCCAGGACTTTGCAAAGTTCTAGTTTGGTTTGTTCATCGAGATGTTTCATGTCCCCTAGGATAAAAAAAAGGTGCATGCAGGTTGTAGCCCAGAACAATGGAAACTCATTAAAGCAGATTAATTAAAGCTCTTCACTACTTTAAGGGATTAAAGAAAAATCCGACAAGACAAAGTTAAGTCAAATTATGATGTTTCACTTATTGTCTCGATTTGTCATTTCTTAAGCTCTGCACAAAATATTAATTTACTACTTAAATTAGCACATATTTTAACTTCTCTTAAAAAAACCTAAAAACTAAAACTTCAATCTGATATGCCTAGGGTGCGTATTTGTAGATATCTTCCACTGGAATTGCATAAGAGACTATGGTGATCTATGACTTTCATACTTTGTTCTTCAAATTTAAATAAACTGAATTGATTTCTTCTTCAAGTCTTCAAATTAACTACTTTTGAGAGTTTTCAATTTCCAAATCACAGTGATGTGAAATGCAAAAGCAATACAGTAGGATATTGCTATATATGTCCATATTGTCCATATATATGTCCATACAGCCTCCCTAACAATTAACAGATCCAGCTTGCTGGTATTTGTGGACTGAAGTATTTTAAAAAAACGCTTTTGTTCAGAATACATAAAAATGAAGCATAATGATCATGAAATTAATAACCTGTACCCTAATTACGTTAATACACTATACACATCACATTAGGATATATACAGACTGGAATTTATATATTTAATTTCTAGCAGAATCATATAATTTAATTATAGGAACAAGTAAAGGTTTATTCCATGCTGAAAAGAGAAGAAAAAAGAGACAACATTTTTGCTGTGGAGCCTTCTTTCTTCTCTTTTCAGCATGGAATAAACCTTTACTTGTTCCTTTGCAGCCTACGCATTCTGACACAGCTATCTACTTGAACTAATTTATGATAGTTGTTACAGATGAACATCCAGTGTTACTCTTATCTGTATTTTACTAAAAGTGTGGAAGTCGGTATAAAAATCACAAAAATAAACACTTTTAATGAGTTGTTATTTTCTCTGAAACTAATATGCAGAACACACTTTGCTTTGCATTAAAATATTAGAAACAATTATCTAATCAAAATCACAACAAGGACAGAAATTCAGAATTCAGAAGTTTTACCTTGAGGGAGTGAAACGACAGTTTTTGAATCTGGCTGATACTGTTTACCATTCAGAAGATCATAGATCTGTGAACAAGCAACACAGAAAGGAGCGTTGAGTGAGAGATTTTATATATACTCTGTACAAAAACTCACTTTCACTAATTGTTACTGTATATCTAATTTCATAATTGTGTTTAGAAATACTGTGTATATACATTTCTAGAATGGTACAGTAATTTTTTATTTATTCATCAAATGGAATTTAGTCATAGTGACCATTTATAAAAGAATATTAATGGAATAAAACTTAAAATTAGCAGCTGTGCTTGTAAATTGAATATGAATATTAGGACCTACAAAAATAACATTTTTTTTACTTTATCTCAGACAAAGTGATCTATAGTTTCTGCCTCTCGCCATGCTGCTTTAAAGGACATTTCTCATTCGTTTAATCATGTTTTTAACTTTCCTCCCTTTGATCCAGTTGTCTGATGCTTGACAGCTCACCTCAGAAGACATGGCCATGTCTAAGGGGGTTGTCCCTGGCACAAACCCTTCGTCTTCCTCCTCTTCCTCTAGGTGACATTCATCATCTACGTCATAAAGGGGCTCAGAGTTCTCCTTGTGGGGGTCAGCCCCTGCAGACACCGAAAAGCGTATGTTAGTCATCTGGTGAGATCAAGCCTCATGTGGGAGACCACCCACCCCCCATGGAGTATGGGTGATTGCAGGTGAATCATGGCAAATTATGTGTCAGAAAATATCGACCTCCTAATTGATGGGCACTCTTAACTACTGTAATTAAGGTGGTAAGCATGATGCTGCTGAAATGTCTTCAGCACCACTTCCAGCTTTATTTTCTTTCAGTTTATTGTCTGAAAATAATCTGCTCTGTTGGCTGTTTTATCTAGGAACCTTTATGTAAGTTATTTCTTGACATTAAGTTGAGTTAAGATGTCCAAAGCTACTGGGATGGGAAAGCTCCAAGGAAAACCATATTGCAGCTACAAGTGTAGGTGGACCAATAGGTGGTGCACTTCCATCTAAAGGCCCTTTGGAATCCTTTGGCATGAAGAGAAATGTTATATAAATATAAATACCATTATTATTTACTATCATTGAGAAAAAGCATTACTGATATGGAAAAACTGAGACTACTATAAAAATTGTTATAGTAAAGCTCAAAGCAAAGATTTTGTTCTGCAAAGGATTCAGTTTTTTCAAGCTTGTCTTCAGTTTAAATCAAGTGCAGTAGTATAATTCTTTGTTTAGTTGTCTGTCATCCGGTACATACGAGATGAGTTACTCTGCACCAAAATTAACAGACAAGGAACATATCATAAAAGGGATGGGCAGATTCATAGTAATTTCCTTTCCTTCTTCCAAACCAGTAAAACTTGACTTTTACCGGCGTAGGGGAAAAACCAAACTCTGAAGCAGGAAACCACATCTTAGTATTTCTGTCTGAACTCTGTTCTTGCAGGAGACCCTGATGTATTTAGATTCACCAAGAGCACGGAAAAGTCAAGCACCTACCAGCTGCCATTAGAAGAGCAGTCAGTTTCATAGAGCCTTTTCCTGCGGCGATATGGAGTGCTGTAGACCCATTGTATGTGCAGGCGTCCACATGTGCATTTCCCTACAGAGAGATAATGAGCTTTTCACTTTTATGTTTCTGTCTGATATGGGTATCTCACAGTCTAATTTAATGTTTCTGTAATTTTTCTAAATGGGTATCCCCTACCAGCAATTTATACTCAAACCTCCCGCCACAGTCCAATCAAGATCAGCAGATCTCCATAACCTTAACCCATGTTCATATACTTCGACAAACTGTCCCTATAACTATCCATTCTGTGTTAGAAAAAATGTTTTTTACCCAAATATATTGACTTGGAGAAATGTAGCAGCTCAAATCTGAAATTCAAAATATGAATGGTCTGAATTTTTAAGTGCTATTGAATTCTGTTTCATATTGTCAATAATGTTTCTGGATTTAAAATCTACAAATAATTTGGTGCCTGCAGCCTGTCGAGGTTTTTAAGTACCCAACATTGATTTAGTGCTGTGATGTAAAGCAGAGAGGACATGTACAGATTAATAATAAAGTATCAGAAGACTAACTATAAAAACAGAATTAAATTCAAAGTATGCAAAAATTGAAAAAAACACAATGTGTTATAAAATCATTGAGGATACACTGTTTACAAGCAGTCCGATTTTTACAATACTGTTTTTTGCAGAAAAACAATATTGATTTTATTAGTCAGTATTCATCCAGGTTAGCTTCTAAGTACCCTGATGTACCTCCATTATTCATCAAGACATATACACCTACAACATACATTGTTCAAATGGGACTGTGAACTCCTGCAGAACTGCAGAAACACTTTCCAGGAAAGACCATTAGAACTGATACAGCAAAGGCACACAGTTTTGTCTTCTACGCAAATCTTAAAAATCAGGGGACGTATACTTTAAACTTTGAAGTTTAAATTTTTACACCCTTCAAAGAAAAGCCATGAAAAAAAATGTCTTTGGTGAACATCACGCCACAGATTACCTCGAGAAGCAGGCAGCCAGCTAAGGAGACATTCTCCAGTTCCACAGCAAGGTGCAGGGCAGTCCTCCCAGAGCTCTGCTCACAGGCGTCAACATTTGCTCCAAATTCAATCAGCTGCCGGAGGCACAATATGCTGTTGGCCAGGACTGCCAAGTGGATAGCATGAAATCCTGTGGACAGGAAGAGTAGTGCTGAAGAAACATGCACATGAAATCAAATACAGTAGACTCAAGTTGTAGGCAGCACAAAGGTTCCTGACATAGTGTGTACACTAAAAATCACGTATAATCAGAAAACCCCCATAGACCCCCCTCCACCAAACAAGTAAAATCAAATCAATAATGCATTAGTATGTGTACGTACTGTATGTAGTTTAAAGTATAATGAAAACAGAAATACAGTACTGTACAGTATGCAAAATAGATCAATTTTACAATAACAAAATGCAGGGAACACAGCAGGTCCACAGCTCTCATAAATAGCTTTCTCTCCGTCTCCATTTGCCTGAATTGAAGAACTAACCAAACTGGTCAAAATCTCAATTTTTAACTCCATTTTTCTTGACCTGCCCTTCCCATTCGTACTTCTTCCTTTCCCCTTCATGCTGTACTTGACTTCCCCTTCATAGGACAAAATCATTTAGCTAATATTAGTGCTATAAGTTCCAATGTGTAATTTAATGCCTCTCACCAAAAATAGATTCCAATGAAACAATTTACCCTTTTCTATGCTATGGACCACTGGCCTTGATGTTGATTTACTTTAAAAATAGAAATAATTTAATGAAGCAAGCCAAGACCAATTTAATACCGTTCTTTTGCTGTTTCTTTTATTAATGTTATTTTAGGTTCAATTGTAAGTATCAATATTAACCACATGAGTTTAAAGGGGAACTTTTCTATTAAGTCATTGTGGAAGTATTGTTATACTATAAAAAATTCCATAGTGCCATAATGATAATCCCAAAAATAGGTCCACTCAGTGCAACCTTCTGATCTAGAAAAGATGCCTTCTGTGAGTATAAGATTGAGACATATAAGAAAGGCTGACATATTCTGACACATTACACCCACTTCACAGTCTTAAGGACACATTAAATCATCCCTAAAAAATAGCTGAAGACTCAGGCTAGGAGCAGCACGTCTTTAATTTAAAAAAAAAAAGATTCCCTAGATTTACACAAAGAGCTTATCATTTGTTCAGTTTCAGTAAATGCTCATTTTTAACTTGGTATGTATTTAAGATAAAACTAGATGTAGAATAATAACCACGATCAGATAACTTTGCTTAAATTTGATTAGAACTGTGAAGGAAGTTTTGTTAAAACTCTGGGAAACAAATTCTAAATTATAGGATTTGAAGTCCATAGCTCAACCTATGTGTTGAACTGCAGCTGAAGACAACACACTGTGATTATGAAGCTTCATCCATTATCAAAAAGCTGTTCCCAGTAAGGTTCACTGCAACCTGAAGTTAATCTTGGAAGCATAAAATGCCCCGGCTCTATGCACCAGTCCATTGCAGGACAGACGCAAACACTGAGAGAACCACAAGGTGACAATTGCGAGTCACCAGTCTCCTACAGCAGCACATTTTTTGTAGGCAGGAGGAAAATAGAGCACCCCGAGAGCTGGAAAGAATTTATACATGTAAATTCCATACGGCATGCATCCCAGGCCTGATCTGAACTACATTCATTGTGGTAGTATGACTATATTATAATAGTGCAAAGTAAAACCAAAAGAATAGGCTTTTCTTCTCAACTTGCACTATCAGACAGCAGCATCATAATTGCCTCATTTTGCTACTGTCCCGAATGTTGCCTGATTTTTATCATGTATTGAATGTATCCGTCTTGCTTGCCTATGATTAATGCCATTTCCTGACTCACAAGATGTGTTTTTCTTGTTTCTTGTTTCACGGCCTTTTACAAAATTACTGCTACTCCCAAATTCAGAACCATAAAAAATTATAATGAGGGCTAGAGGAATAAATTATTATACCACAGTTTCACACGCAGTTAGTGAAAACTCTACTAAAATGCTAACATCATATACTGTAAAACATCATACTGAATTTTAGTACAGTTTTCACTAACTGCTCATGGGGAAAGATTTTTATGTTAATAAAAGAATACTGAAATTATTGCATACTTTTTCACAGCACTGTAAATCTCCCATGCTTTACGTTCTAAAGATTCTGATATTCCCTGAACATCCCGAGGCTGGATTGAAAACAGTAAATCCGCAATCAACTGGAACCCCTTGGACTCTAGTAATCTTCATCTGTGTTGGTGTTTATTTAATCTGCAACATGAATGCATTATATTGTATACTGAAACCCTGCATCGTACAGCATTAAGATGCTGCTTACCTGCAGCATTGGGGAGGTCAATGAGTTCAGCTGCATCCTTATGTTCCAGCAGCAGGTTCAAAATCTTCCCTTCTCCTTCTTTGGCAGCGAGGTGAAGAGCAGTGTTACCGTGACGATCTGTGAGGCTCATATTCGCACCGGCTTTGAGCAGAGCTTCCACTGCCTCTGCCTGCTTGGTGATAACCGCCAAGTGCAAGGGTGTCTGAAACGATGGCCTTCGTGTCAGTCAATGGCTTTTCCCCATACCGTCTAATCTCTAGTACTTTTAATAAAGCGGGAGCAAAGAAACTAAAGATAGAAATTCCTTCATTTATTCATTCATTTTTTCGACCCAAGAGAAAACAACAACTTACCTTTCAGGAAAAAGCAACTGTTCTAAACCTTAAAATTTAGATTAGCTTTACTGGTGACAGTTCAGAGCTGGTCTGGAGTAGACATGGGCAATCACACTTGATAAAGGGACCACACCTGGTAGAGATCGTTTCTCATGCTCAGAACATCATCTCCTGGGAGGGCAGAAATGACTTCAGCCAAACTCTTCACAGCATCGGTCCTGCTGTGGATTACCCCGAGGTGCAAGCCCCTGGAAAGAACAGTAAAACACGACTGGATTCAAGACTGATGTACGATTTAGCTGATATCTATATATATTTGTACACAGGTGGCATGTATGTGGTTCCCTTGAAAAAGGGGACTGTTGACTTACGTGTCCCCGTTCTCATCCTGGACAGCCAGAAGGGGGCGCAAGACGGCCAGCAGCATCTTCACGTCCCCCGTGACGGCGTAGTTAAAAAGCGCCTCGGCGTGACGCTGGGCCAGCTGCATGGCCTTTTCTCCGAAGAGCAGGTCTGGAAAGAGAAGCCACACAACATCTCTGCCACGGAGCAAAAAAAAAAAACTAAGATGTCTAAAATATGCTGCATGAACAGCTGCGGTAGCAAGTACTCCGCACACCAGGGGGGTTGAAAAACAGGGCTCACCCTATTTCAAAGGAGCACCTTTGAGAGGGCGGACATTGTGAAAGAACATGAAGCACATGATGAGCAAAGCACAAACACAGTAGTGTTTGAGAAAGGCCTGATAAAGGCTTTCATGAAAAAGGCTACTGCAGTCACTCTGCATAATGGTGGCAAATAAATCAATAAGGTAAAAACAGCAATAATCACCACCTTATTATGGAAAAGTTCTGAGTAATACAGCAAACCCGATATTTATGTGCAAGTTTGTGAAGAAGAGTTAATTTTCAATTTCAAAACTGAGGGATAATTTCCAAATATATATATAGAAATAGGCTTATTTTATTCCTTCCAATGAACAACTTGCCTGCGGTAATTTCCTCTTCTTCTGCTGATGCTGGGTCTTCAGTAGGGCTTGAGTCTTCTGTAGAGCTGGATTGCTCTACCTTCGGGGGTAGCTTGATCTCCTCCGATGCTTGTTGACCACAAATCTGTACAATTCCTGCAGTCGCTGGGTCTTCGTCTGTATCACTGTCGCTGTCATCTTCTGCATCATCAGTCGGGCCTTTAGAAGCTGCAGTATTGAAACACTGCTTACAACAAAATCAAAGGCAATCCTACCCTCTACAGCACAATGTTTTGAACTTTTCTGACTTCAGGTCCCCTTTTCAAGGGATCCTTCTCAATCATGATATAAACATTAAACAAAACTGTACCATAACTAATGATATTATAATATTTAGAAGCAAATCTGCTATACAGCATAAATACCAGCTCCAATGTAAGAATGTAAATTTTCATACCCAGTTAGGTCTGAAATAAAAACTTGGCTTTTATTGCTGAGAAATGCCTGTACATCTGCCTGACAACATATTGTGGACTGTGAAGCGCTGGAGAGATTTTCTTAAGTAATGAAATGATAAATCAGGTGTATGTGGAAAACACACTGAAAGAAATGTGAAAGGTGCTTATTAAAACAGTGGTTTTCTTGGTTCACAACACAGTCTGTATCTATTTCACCTTTTAATTACCATTTGGGATATTGTGGAGCCTAAAAGATACTTTGATCTACAGTGCTCTCCAGAATTATTGGCACCTTGGTAAAGATGAGCAAAAAAGACTAGGACAAAATGTCTTTGTTTTTTATCAGCCTGATCTTACACAAAATATGAGAGAAATCCAACCTTTAGTCAGAAAAAAAATCCTTATAAAAAACTAAACATTTTTCTCAAAAACATGTGTCACAATGATTGCCCCCCCTAGAAATTCCTATGAACAAAATCTAATTGACATATATTCCCATTTTCATACTTTATTCATATTTTAGGAACTCTTAAGTGGTCATCCATGACTTCCTGTTTCACTGGGGTATAAATATGAGGTGACATGCAAGCCAAACACCCTTAGTCATCCATCAACAAGAGGTAGATCAGAGAATACACAAATGAAATGAGACAAAAGGTTATTGACCTTCATTAATCAGGTAATGGCTATAAAAAAGCTTCACACCTGAAAATACCCATCTCCAATTAGGGCAATAATTAAGAAGTTTCAAACTGGAGCTACTGCATGATGAACCTGCCTAGAAGAGAACACAAGTGTATTTTGCCCCCACGTATAGTGAAGAAGATGGTTTGAGAGGCAAAACTTTCTCCAAGGATCACAGTTGGACAATTGCAGGCGTTGGTTGCATCCTGGGGTCACCAAGTCTCCAGAACTACAATTAGACGCCACCTTCATGCCAACAAACTATTTGGAAGGCGTGCCAGAAGAAAGCCTCTCTTGTCGTCAAACCACAAACGTAAGCGCCTGGAGTTCGCTAAACATCACTGGAACTTTGATTGGAACTGGGTTCTATGGTCAGACGAGACAAAAATAGAGCCTTTTGGCAACAAACACCAGAAGTGGATTTGGCGTAAAAAGAGTCAAGGTCACGCAGAAAAAAACCAAATCCCCACTGTGAAGTGTGGTGGTGGATCTGTGATGTTGTGGGGCTGTTTTTCTTCCAAAGGCCCTGAGAATCTTGTTAGGATACAGGGCATCTTGGACTCCATCAAATACCAGGAGATGTGAAAGGATGTGAAGATATTTTGTATGGAGGAATGGTCTCAGATCCCTTTATGTGTGTTCTCCTACCTCATCCCGTATTATAAGAAAAGACTCTGCTGTTATCATGGCAAAGGGAGGGTGTACAAAGTACTAAATGCAGGGGTGCCAATAATTGTGACAAGTGTTTTTGAGAAAAAGTTTAATTTTTTATAAGGATTTTTTTTTCTTTTAATAATTTTACCTCACTGAGAGGTTAGCTTTGTCTCATATTTTCAGTGTATGATCAAACTGATGAACAAAAAAGACATTTTTTTCATAGCCTTTTTTGCTTATCTTCACCAAGGGTGCCAATAATTCTGAGGGGCACTGTAATTCCTACAAACAGGGATCCTAGATATCCTACTTAAAAAAAAAATCTTATTACAGAAAGAAAGTATTACTCATCATCGTCATCATCATCATCACTGTCCATGGAGATCAACTCCATCGGAGTCCAATGCAGTGTCCATTATTCCCCTCCACAACCGTCGATCTTTGGCTGTGTGGACGAGTGTTTGTAGGTCATCCCCACACCACTCTAGAATGTCATCCAGCCATTCGTGATGTGCTCGTCCACAGTGGCTGGGTCCACTCATACCTCCGAGCATTACATTTTTGACTAGTCTATCATTATTCATTCGATAGATATGGCCGAATAGCTGGAGCTTATGACCCGCTACAACCTGTGACTAGGTGCACTTCTGACCAATTTGCTGGTGTATTTCTGTATTAGTCATATAATACTACCAGCATACGCGCAGCATAAAGAACCACACTGTGAGCACACAAGTCCATAGAAGGTAGAGTTTTGTCTACAGGCAGATATGTCCACTGCACCATATCGTGTTCAGCTTGGCCATGGCAGTGGCAGCAAGGCCAAGGCAACGTCGAATCTCGTGGCTGCAGTTTGCATCTTTCATCTTCAAGTTGCCCATTTCCTATTGCGATAACTTGTGGCGGAAGGTTATCTTCACTAAAAGTCATCGTTTTAGTCTTTACTCCGTTGGTGTGCAGTTCATGTCGTTTCGAAGCTGAGCCCATGACTCAAAAATGTCGACATCATCAACGAATGTTAGTAATCTACATTCCGTGTACAGAAACGCCTTTCACTGTGTCAAAGACTCGATTTATAACTCGCTCTAGGTAAGTTGTGAAGACTGTCAGCGAGATTGGGTCGCCTTGTCATGTTCCTATCGACGAAGTGAACCCCTTTCTAACCTTAATGGCTGCTTTGATATGATGGCCAATGTCTTCAAGTATTTGTACAAGGCGATTGCCTATGCCGTACGAGCGCAACGTGAATGTAATGCGGACTCCATCTGTATTGATATAACTCGCTGCAATATTCTGTCCAACATTCTATAATTGCATTGCGGTCCTGGTGTATCTCTCCATTCTTGTCACGTATAGCTTTCCGACAGGGTTCCCACATGCGTGTAAGCTTCGCCCCTGCGGTTTTGTACCATGCATTCCTCAATCTGTTTGCATTTTTGTTTGATCCATTCTTCGTCCACTGCAATTGATTTCTTGACCAGTTTGCAATCCACAGCTTGTTCAGTTTGTGTGTCTCTGGGATGCTTACCCTTTCTGCCTTGTGAATTGCCCTTTTTATAAATGTTAATCGATCATCAAGGTCCATTAGCTACAACTTGAGGTGCTCAGTATATTGCTGGATCATGTTTAAGTGAGGTCAATAGACTGTCTTGGCCTGCACACGTACCCTGTGCAGTTGAAATCTGATTGGGGCAAGTATGAGACTGTGGTCTGAGTAAACATCTGCGCCCTGATATGTACGGCAATTTCTCACTGCCGTTTTCGAACGATTGTCGATCAGCACCAGGTCAACCATCAAAGTACAACTAAATCAACCGAATTTCATATTACGATGATTTTTAATATAAGAGCAGAATCAAATCTAAAGGTGCAATAACTCAAGACTGCAAGGCTTTTTTATATCTGAGAATGGCTTATTAATAGTAGTCATTGGCTTGGTATTGGCAATCAAATTGGACTTTATAGCTTTCTTAAACCATCTTGTGCAACAAGCAGAATATTAAGGAGAAATAAAAGGAAAAACAAAAAGCAAATCAGTATTATCAGTGAGAGCTTCTTCATTGTCACATATACTGTATTTCCTAGCCTGGCTGTATATTCTGTGGGCCAGCTGTGCACAGTTGAGAGCACCCCTGTTATCAGTGATTTACCAGCTTGCACAAAGATTGTTGGATGGATAGTTATGGCGTGAGAATTGGAAATTTAGAAATTCCATGCAAAATTAAGGGGAATTCTACCTTTGCAATGGTTTTCTGAACAGTGTGAATTATGGCACTTTCTGCAATCAGAGAAAAAAAACAGGACAGAACAATCTGAGAATGATCGGAGTACTTACCATGCTTCATTCCTGCACCAGGACCTCCTGGACCATGGGAGAATGGATAACCACCTCCAAAATTGTTATAGCCTTGGTATCCCTGGAAATTGCATTGGCCTGTTAAAGAAAAACAAAGAACAGTTTGGGTATTATATATATATAGAAATAACTACAGAGAAATTACACTTTTTCAAAAACAAGTGGCTGCCATCACATCATTCAGGTGGGTGCAACACATTGGTGGTGGTGGAGGGGTGTCCACATTACCTGTAAAGCACTTTGAGTGGAGTGTCCAGAAAATTGCTAAAGAAGTGCAAGGAATTGTGAATTATTATTTTAAAATAATCTGAAAGAAAATAACACAATATTCTTGGGTGCTGGACCTAAAAAAAATACAGAATATTTTGGGGCATAACAAATCTCAACATCCTGGAATCTACTTATACCCATTCCAATTCCAGAAACAGGGTTTAAATCCCCCCAAGTCTGTTGTGTATATTGTATTATGTATTGCCTTGTAATTTGCACTATGTGTATCCTGTTTACAATATCTATATCAGTGTCCTGTCTATATTTGCACTGCGGACGAGGAGAAACGATATTTAGTTTCAAGGTATACTTGTATATGGCTGGAATGACAAATAAACAGGAACTTGAACTTGAAAAGGTAGTGCTTAGCTAGGTTAGCATATTTACTGCATTCCTGAAAAGACAACATGCTCACAGGACTGCATCTACAATCTGGAAACAAGATTGTCTCCATTTAATGAAAATCAGAGTAGTGCATGATTTTATATTGCAAAGGGGACATTTTAAGCTTTCATTGTGTCTTGATCACTGTATGGGTAAGGTTACAAAGAGTTACAATTTTATACAAACATTTTACAACAATTTCATTGGCAGCAATTGAATGAAATAATTTTTTTCTCAGTGATGACTTAATTCTTTGAGGAACATTTTTTTTATTTTCCGTGAACCTAATAATGCACCACCTTTAAGGAAATTGAACTGTAAAATGCATAATGTCACTGCTATAACAGCCTTGCAGGATAATCTTATTGAGACCTGAGAAAGCTGTCTTCCTACATATTTAATTTAATTCCTTAATTATCCTTTATGTATGAAATACATTTTACTAGGAAATAAAATGTTATGCATGGAATATAGTATGACAATTCTGTCTATTTATCTCAGCCGTGACACTAAAAGAATGACAGTGCTATCACATTTCCTAGCAGGCTGGTGCTTGTTGAATGGGGATCAAGCCTGAAAACATGTCCACACAGGATGGCTGTAAATTTATCATAGATGTCTCATTCACCTCCTCCAGTGCTTGGGCCCCCACCGGTTCCGGGACCCCCTCCTCTGTACATCCCACCACCTGCCCCAGGGGGACCAAAGTCCTGGAAGTTTGGTAGGGTCTTCTGCCTCTTACGCTGTACCTCTTCCTTGTCTGCACACCACAACAGAACACAAACCATACAGTCAAATACATGGGTAGACAAACAGAAGCATTTCCAAACATCTCAACAAACTTCAATTCCCTTCCGTAACAAAATTCTTTAACATGGCTTTTCTAGATTAATACCCATTCAATTATCTTGTTTTTTCCTCTTTTTTGTTTCAAAAGTTACATTTTGGTATTGCTAGGAACACTGTTTATTTGACAGCATAATACTTTAACTAAATCTCTCATTGTGGGAAACAACCGGCCCTATGTTGCTTAGCAACCTCAAGCCCTCGGAAACACCTCAACAATGTGTGAGGATTAAGTGTAACTCATGATAACATGTAACGTAATTACAGTTAACCTGAACTTTACTAGCAAAGGGGACTGGAATTCCACAAACATGAGCCTTATGAGTGACTCCATGACTCTGTGTTGTCTTCTGTAATGGTACATTGTTAGACTTGTAATACATTTTAATCTCCTCCAAAGGAGTTCACTTTTAAAATTGAAAGCAAAACATTTGCATAATAAAATAATACATAGTACCATCTTAAACACTGACTGGAGACCTGAACTGAAGAGTCACCACTGTTAACAACAATCAAACTAATTATAAAAGCAGAAATCACTACCATATATTGCAACTCCTGAAGAAATGTAAGAATTCATTTTGCATAGTGGTATATATAGACAACACGTGGATGATTAGTGTTACTGCCTGAAAAGAATATATTAATTTCAATTAATTTAGTAAATATTTATTAATTTACAGAGGCAATAAAAAAAACATAACCTATTACAAACATATCTATATGGAATACTATTCAAGATATGCAATAAAATTAATGTTTCTGTTGGCTATATTGATGGCTGAGAACAGGGCACAATTACCTATAACCTGTGGATGGTATGTGAAGGGTTTAGGTTCACTTGTCTCATTGTCAGACTTTCTCTTGAGCTGCACAAATACAGAAGTAGGTTTCTGCAAGTTGAGGTCCCGGTACTTTGGTGTCTTAAAGACTATAGCAAACTGAAAGAGGAAAATACAAGAGAAATGGTTATTACTTCTAAAATTGTGTTTAAACTAATGGGAAAATTAAAGCGCTTTGTCACTGCAAAAAGTATTATGCATGCTTTAATAATCATAGCGCAGAAAAAAATATTTTAAAGAGATGTAATTATAGACATTAACAGTAAACAGTAAACCTTAATGTTAACATTCAAGATGCACTGTCATGTGTAAGAACGTGTACCACCACAGTTATGAACTGACAGGGGGTAATGATATTTTCCCAAGTAAATAAGTTAAATAGGTCTCAACAGTCTTATTAAGGATTTCATCATATTTTAGAATATTGTTGAAGTAATTAGGCTCTATCATTAACTGGAAGCATTAAACAAAAACACAAAGCTGACTGTCATAAATCATGTTTGAAATCCAGAAGCCAACATAAGTTTATGCATCCTCTTTTAAGTAAGGTGACCTTTAACACATTTCAACAGATGACTTTATCTACCCAGGTGAGCAAGAGACATAAGTACTTTTTGACTTATTTAACAAGGATTGCTGCTCACTTTCATCAAATATGCACAGAACAATTAGAAACAACATTAGCCTTTTGAACATTTCCCCTCCACAACTCATCCAAAAAAAATGAAAAGCACACTTTGTGTGAAAGATATTTGACCAAAAACCCATCAATACACATGTGAGAATCCTGCAGATAGTGAGCATGTTTTGTCAGCTTTCAGACAGGTGACCAGGAATCAAAATGGTATTTCTAGGGAAATTATGCAGATGCCCCCCCAGGGCTGCTAACAAGCTGGGTTCACTCAGTGCGATTAACTGAGAGCTACAGGGAAATATTTTTCATCCCCTGAACTGACCTGCCTGTGCACATCTGTGGGAGAGAAATCTCCATAAGCCTCCCAGGCCAAACCCGTCTCATCGTCCTCATAGAAGCGAACCTGTATGTCATCTGTTAGAAACAGCACAACAAGGTCAACAGGTCAGGGAAACTGCTTAGACTCCACTGTAAAACAGTTAGATGTTTGATTCTGCAAAGACTTGTGCAAATTATAAAGCAGAAAATGTATATACAATATTGCTGTAATATCACATATTTAGGAAAATGTAATAAAATACCAAGACTGAAAAACATAACGCCTAGTTTTTGCTTATGTCCGAGTGCCTTTAGCTCAAATATCCACATCTACCATGCAACAGAAATCCTATTTTTTTAAAGTCAGGTTGTCCTTACCTGCCTTTAAAAAAGCCCTTTCTTAATTTCTATTTCTGCAAATTACAATTTTAGCATCCCTATGCCTCAAATCTTGATCCTAAATAGTGTCATTTAAAAATGTCATTAGAATTCCAAATTTATATAACAAAGGAACTGTATCGCAAAACATGCTGAACATTACACCCTAAAAGAAACAGAATCTTAACCCTAAGCATTGTGCTGTACTCTAACCTGTAACACAGGTATTCAAAGGATATTTGTGCATGTAACATAACATTTTAGATTTCTATTTCACCTGTTTATGTGCCCCAAGTTAAATTAACAAGTCTCCATGATTGTTAATATCTGAAGAAATCATAGAAACCCCTATTTCTTTTCATAAATTTTTAATTTTAATTTTGTGGGAAATAATTATGCCAACAGGGTTTTTTTTACACTTCTAGTAAAAATCAGCTCTTCTGAAGTAGTGTATGTGTTCTTCCCACTCAAATCTTTAAAATGACATTTTTATTGGTAGTGTAATTAAACCTGGTATTGCTGGATAATGCTGATGTTTTACCATCTGAAAAAGGAGATTTTAGGTGTGAAGAAACAAAGGATATACATGATTCTCAATTATTTCCTTTTCAAAAACTAGGGTGATTTTTGGCAAAGTGATGAGTATTAATCCCTACTTAATTTCTTTGTAATATCCATGACACAAAATTCATCATACACCCTGAGTTTTTGTTTTTTGACTCATAATGACACACTGAATACATAATTTGTCTTAAAATTTTATGTTTTTTCTGAGGTCTAAAAAGTTACAGAAGACAACTGAAGACAATGTCATCTGGGACAAGTACACTCCTGCTCTACAGAATCCACAAAGTACAGTACTCTAATTCCTTTAACATTTACATAACACCTGGGGAATTCCCTTGAAAGAAAGTTAGGGCTGATAACTTCCTTGATGAAAGGCATGCTAGACTGCATTACTTGCAAACCACCAAGGACAGAAGATCATAATCATGCAAACTCGAACAAGAACCATGTGCTTGTTAGTACAGGAAGTTTTCATTTTTCCTTGCTAAACGTGCTGAACAAGTCTCTCTTTAGGCTGTACGGCCAGCTAGTACTAAGAAATGGTTTCAAATCATTACAGCAAGTGTCCTTAAACAGCTGTTTTTATTTAACTGAACTGCTAAGACGTTTCCCAAATGTTTTAAAGATGTTTTATTTTTACATTAACACTCATCTTTCATGTTGTGCACATGCATAAATATTTTAAACAGCCTATTCTACTCATGCAAATTCATAAAAGCAGCTTCTGTAAGTTTATATTAACATATCTGTTCCTACATTTTGTAATTATTTTCCCCTTGCTGTACCTGTGTACATTATAGATATTTTTAACTTTTCAAATGATGCTAATCTACCATAAGTTGCATTTGTGGTATTTTGTTTATATTGTATAGTATATATTGCATATACTGTATGTCTTCATTGACATATAAGAGGGACTCTCTTCACCCACCACTTCAGTGCAAATGGTAGTCCTTTTGTGGTAGTTTATAATATATGACTTATAAAAAGATGTCAAAATGAAATGTACAGCTATTATTATATCTAATAAAGAGGTAATGATAAATTGATTCATTGTATAATTATACTTTACTGTATAGTGCAGGGATCAGCAATCCTAGGCCTAGAGGGCTTGTACAGTATGTCTGTTTTCACCTGAATTAGCTCTTAACAAGCTCAATCTGGCCATTAATAGCTTAACAGGACTAATTAAACAAATTCTTTCAACTCTTCTGACACCGGTGCATTGAATAGACCTATTAAATATGCAGACACACCAATACTTAAAATGTGTAGCATTTTTAATTTGACCAAATTAAAAACAAAAACAAAACTACAGATGCAGCCATTCAAAATGCGCGGATGATACTGCATTATTTTCCGGTGCACTGTACGCAGTCTACCGCGAGTTACCGGTAAATACCGCTAGTTACTGTAAATTCTCCTATAATACCGCAAGCAAAATAATAGTATCCAGAATTTCCGCAAGGTGGAGCTAATAAAGCTCAACCTCTCATGTTTGAGCTGTCGCCATCAAAGTCTTTAGCAAAGATATTACTAATAGTATTAATAATGAATGACCTTGGACAAGCTGTTAGTGTAAACTCAAAGTATTGCCCTGGTCCACATTCTTTTTTTCATTGACCGTCTTTGTAAAAGTAACACCACAGCATTTCGCAATCTCGCATTTGTTTCCAATCATGCAAAGTACAGTAATTTTTGAGAATCGATTCACCATGCCTTTCACATGCTCATAAAAGAGATTGATTTAGGAACATAAACATATTACCGTATACAAACTGTACTGTATACAGTATGTATATGTATATTTAATGTCTTAACTGTGCCCATTTAAGTATTGAATATTTATATGGAATTTTACCACTGAAGGGAAATCTTAGTGCCTGAGCATAAAAAGAATAGGAGATCCCACTAATATGGAATCGCGTATCTAAAGAAATTAATAACGATATAATTATATTCATGTACCGCAACACAAGAATAGTACACGCTGTACATTGTCTGTTGATAATGTTTCTGTAGTGCTTTTTCAGCACTCTGCATGTGACCTTGCCGGTGGCGCTGTGGGTTAGGTTCCTGACAAGTTTTTTATTATTGTTATAGAGAAACATGATCAGATTTTCCCTGGTTCAGAAAAAAGACTATTAAAATCTGTAATCTTTCCACTTGTATGTCATCGGAAAATACAAGAAGTTTCTGCTTTGTGTAAGGATGGTATGAAAAAGTAATCTAAGTGGTGAGAAAGCTGTGCTCCCCAAAGCGCTTTACAGGATAAAAACAATAACAACAATAGTGGCTGGGCAAAAGATGTTTTTAAAGAAATACAAAATGAGATATAATGATGTGTTCCGGCTAAGACATTAACGAGTACAACCCCCCTCTCTGCGGGAGTGCTGGCTGTGACGAATTAAACCAGTTTCACAGGTATTTTCAAAGTAGAAGGGGGCGAGATTTCCAGCTTAATTTTCGTGTTAAATAATTTTTTTAATTAAAATTCATTCTATACAGCAATCGCATATTTGGGTACCGTTTCATAAAACTTTCATGCTTAAAATGTTTAGGGAGAAATGGAAGACTAATAATGGAATGGAATGGAATGAATGATAAGTGTCGCAGTTTAAATAATTTTCGTAGTTAGAAATTATGAAACGCTCTGTTAAAAGCAAGGGAGTTTTTATGTCCGTTGCAGTAAAAGAAAATGCCTGACAAAGTAGGGCTTGGACAGATTCCAAGTGGATTTTTGCAATTTACGTTGCATTGTCCATTGTGCTGCTGTAATACAGTTTAAAATAAGTCTAAACTGTACCAGCTTTATTTATCGGTTGCACTTTAGAAAAAGTAAAAAAACGCACTCAAAATGCAATTTAGAGCTTTCTGCCAAGAGGAGACACCCAAATTAATAATGTAACATGCCACTGTTTGTGCATGAACAAAGTTATACTGCTATTTTTCTTAGATACGCGATTAAAAAAAATAAATTTTTTGAATCCACGGCAGAACACATTCCATAAGAATCAGCGCCTTTATATATCGCCTTTAAACACATATATTTAAACATGCGTTGACGATTTAAATTAAAACGCGATTCACATCAATATAAATGTTTATCTTGTAACGCATAGGTGACTATTCATTGTTATTAAAATGACTTAAATTCAATCATGTTGTGATATTTAGAAATATAAATTTGTTTGGTGCGAGTGAGGTTTTATTTAATCTCTGACCAAGGGAAACCTTTCATTTTTTCAAAG
Source organism: Lepisosteus oculatus (assembly GCF_040954835.1). NCBI lineage: Eukaryota > Metazoa > Chordata > Actinopteri > Semionotiformes > Lepisosteidae > Lepisosteus > Lepisosteus oculatus. The sequence continues at coordinate 59,996,468 of NC_090696.1, forward strand.
AAATGTTTGTTAAAAAAAAAAGTCATGGTTCCACAGTGGGATTCGATCACAGACCGTGTGACATGGGAGTCAGGAACCTAACCCACAGCACCACCGGCAAGGTCACATGCAGAGTGCTGAAAAAGCACTACAGAAACATTATCAACAGACAATGTACAGCGTGTACTATTCTTGTGTTAAGGTACATGAATATAATTATATCATTATTAATTTCTTTAGATACGCGATTCCATATTATATTCCCTTTTAATCAAATTCTAAAAGTATGCTTGTTGACTCCAGTATCTCTTTAGTTAAAGACTTTGATGCTTAAAATGTTTAAGCGGCATCTGGAATCCTTATCAGTTAACCCCCTTCCTGGCATAAACTCCAGCCTTCATGCAGAGAGGACTTCAAATTAACCCCGTCTTCACATCTTACTTCATACTGTCTACTGTATATACTGTAGATACAAAAGAAATGCTATATTCCTTAAAAATGGAAAGACAAATACTGAGGAAATACAGAGGAATTGCTTTATAAACCGGGATTAGCTTTAGTTTTAGACTAGTTTACCTGAAATTAAATCAGGTAGTGCAAGATTAGTCTGTTACAATGAACCAATTTATCTGTTAATTAGATGTTGACTTTGAATATGGGAACACATATGTTGTTAATGATTAAGAGTGTGAACAAAAACCAAAACTGCCTACCTTTCTGAACCTTGTCACACAGGAGATAGACCTCTTCTCCCCCAGTAACACAGCCTGCTGTACGGTCCATCCTCACTATCTTCAAATTGGAGGCATTAGGGGCTTCTGTGAAGAGGCAAAGAAATAGAATGGTAAGAAACTCTGTACAAACTGAACAAAAAGCATAAAAGAACTACAAAACAGCATACAGCATCATCCACTACACTTCACTTAAGTTCAAAAAAGTACTAATTCTAGCAATTTCTTCTGCAAAACTCCAAAAATGCTATATCAAAACTAAAACCCATGAAATTCTTAGCTAGTTGAAACACCTTTAGCAATAATGACTTCCTTGAAGCTCTTAGGACAGCCGAGAGATGTTGACATGATTCCTTAGTGATTTGTGACCACTTAATGGTTTTGATTATAATTCAATAAAAAAAAAGTCCAGTTTATTCTCGTACTGAGACCTTCTCAAGTGCACAGTCTTGAGCTCATACCAAAACCTCTCAATCACATTTCAATTCAGACACAGGCCTTGATTTTTGTAGTTAATCTCTCACAAATTTCAATAGATTGTAATGTTAGAATGCAAACCTGGTTTAGAACAAGTTTTGCATTATTTGGTTTCAGTATGGCCAGTTTGTTTTATAAATACATACATTTTCAGCATGCTATGGAATCAGTTGTATCGTGTGAAGGTATTACGTTTCCTGTGTCATTAAGGGATTATTACCACTTGACAGTTGCAGTTTCTGTTACTAAGTAAGCTTCACCAGACTTTCTGTCAATGTGACCAAAAAACTTGATTTTCTTCACAAAACATTTGCCCAAAACTCACATCATATTATTTACATGCAAGCTTTTAACAACTGTTTTCCTGAGTGGATTTTGCCTTGGCCTGTGATTATTGAGATCTTTACAAGGCAATACCCCACCAGTGGTTGAAACTGAAACTGTCCCACATTTCATGCACATTTCACTTGAATATCTTTCATGTTAAGCTTGAATATTCCTGTTTTCTTATACTGACCTACTGCTAATGTCAGAGATCTCCTTCATCCTGTTCCTAAACCTATTATGGAACTTCAAATCCCTGTTAAGACTACTGCTGTATCCTTAGGCAAGATCCTTTGACTCCAATTGCATCAGTCCCCCATTTGAAAAATGTTGTACCTGCAATAGACTAGCATCCCATGAGAGGGTGACGGTGAATAATTCCAGTTTAATGAGCCTCTGAGCTTGAGTGTGGACTTCACTACAGAAGTATATACTCTCTCAGAATAATAACCTTCAATCCTTCAATCCACATTTTTCTGGAATTTTGTAGGATTTGGTTCTACTTTATTGTATTGAATATTCTGAATGTTATGTTTTGAAATAACTGCAGGAATGTTTACAAGACACAACTTTGCCTTAAGCACTTCATCATTTTCTCGATAGGCTCATAACTGGCAAACGTTTGACAGAATTCTGAGATCAAAAGTATTTACACAGTTTCTAATTATTAGCAATCTCTACCAAGTATAAAAGTGTGTCTCTCTCATTTTATATACACAGCGAAACTTTCAGAACCACCTCCAGTATTCTTTTCTCACTTAACATCAACATGTAGTCTAAATACTTCCCACACCCCCATTTGTAAAGGTGGTTTGCAAAGAGCTATATTTAGTGCTCAAACTAATATTGATCAAGTTGTAACTAGACAGTAGTTTAAAAGGAGTTTCAATCTACAACCAAGACCTAACCAAGCCTACATGAATGTAACAGCTGAGATCAGAGAAAACCAATGCATAAATTCTTATCGTAATAATGAAATTTTATCTATGAAAGACAGTATGGAAGAGGAGTTACAAGTAGGGCACAAATCTAGGAAGATAACCTATTTAAGACTGAAAATGCAAGGCTGTTATATACCATATTACTGTAATTCTGTCTGATTACACATCAGCCTGTTTCATATGCCCCTCATCAGTAAACTTTAGCAGCCATTGGTAATGCATAACAACAAATAATGAAAAGAACCAAAAAATGCCAATGAGAATATACTGTAGCACAGTTTTACAAGAAAATATGTGACACTGAAACAGAATGCACTAATTAATCCTCATAAAGAAGCCTTCACTTAGGGAAATGTGTGCAATAGAAACACAGGCAAAGACTGCTGTGGTTTTCTTTTACTTCTTCTAAAGGCTCATCAATTGGGAAAGTGCAAACTAACCAGGAACTTCAAACAGTTTAAAGAGATTAAATTTGAAACCACCTCTAGGTGGACTGATTAAACCAAAGTCATGTACATTTGCTGGGCTAACCCACATTCTGACTTGTAAAGTCTTTTTTGTGTAAATATTATAAATATGAAGAAAAATTCCAACTAAATCAATATTTTCTGTAGTCAGACCTGCAGAGGCGATTTCCACCTGAAGCGATATTCTCTCAAACAGTTTGTAATATATCTGAAAGTATAGTCAGTAGATGCCTACTTTATGGCTTAAATTCTTAACATCATCCTGAACAGGACATCAAAGAGATGTCCAAACTTTTTACAAATGAATATTCATATTCAGTAAAACGAAGGTTGACAGGTTATTAGCATGTTTCCAACTTTTTAAAATGTACCCCATTTTATCATTCTTTTTGTTCTTTTACAGCTTCAAGCGTAGATAACATGAAAAAGCAATTAAAAATAACATGAAAAAAGAAACATCACTGGCAGTGACTGAATGGTATAGTCAGGTATCAATATTGTCTCCAATTTATAATTTAAGTAATAATTGAAAGAAAGTCAATATGATCTTATGATTTCTGGTCTAAAAAGCCTATCACATATAGACTTAAAACAGAAAATGCCTCTTTAAACAGAGGGTAGTTTACACCTGCAACAAAGCTGTCAACCTATGGATTTAAAGCTACTGCACATACTTCATATCTATATATATTTTAACAGCAAGCCAGAAAAGATTAACAGACCCCACTCATTTCAAAACAATCTAAGGTTTTTTTTAATGCCATTCCTTTGTTTCTGATGAGTGAAGTCTGGTGCCTTCCCCCAGAACTTGTTACCAATAAACACAATTAATCAGCAACAAGCAATTAAGTGAAGAAACAAATGTATGAAACTGACTAGCTGCTTGAGAGCACACATGAAAGACTACACAAACACACGTCATTGTGTGGTGAGGTACTTACTGCTGTCATAAATGGGATCTGAAATGACGGGTTCAAGTCTACGTGTGAACCCCCCATCACTATCTGGCAGAAAGGCAGTGAACATGAGCCGCACGACACTCAGGTCCATTTCCTTGGCCTGGCTGGTGGCTGCATTAGTAATGAGACTTTTTTGGTGCTCTGAGAAAAAAGAAACACAAGTCTTTTCAGGACAGTGGCAATAAAATACACATGGCACAAGGTTATGGTTTGCATGCCAGAACCTGAGAAAGGGGACCAGACTCCCAGATCCATTATCAATACTTAAGATACTTGAAATACAGCAGTTAGTTGCCTAGCATGGGCTGGAATAGCATTGATTTTAAATGAGACAGGACAGGGATAAAGTGCTGCAGAATTCCTGGGTATCATGTTGGAGTGGAATCTTGCAGGGAAATTAAAGTAAGTAAAACCTAATTCAAACGTGTTCAATCTGCAAAATCCTTTGACTGAGGAGCTCCTCACACTGCCATAGAATTGTACTGTATGACATTTTAAATATGGCCTTGCAAACAAAGAAGAAGAAAGCCTGTTATAACTTTAGTAATGTGTCCAATTACTTTTGGTCCCAGGAAATGGGGGGACTATGAATAAAAAGGGCTGCGATTCCCATATGGTTCACCCAATACAGACGTAAATACCCTCAAATTAAAGCTGACATTCTGCACTTTAAGCTCTTCCAATGTGCTCAAGTACAATGGCAAAACCGCAAAAATTGTGTCACTGTCCAAATACTTATGGACTGCACTGTATAAACTTGGCATTGGTAACAAAGATGCTTAACTTTTTTAGTTTTTCTGGATCTGCATCAGAATAACACATCATACAACTGTTTTACCTGTGAGCTCTCTCGGTATCCTGCCCTCAGACTGCAGGCAGTCAATTTCTGGATGGATGCTGATCCCATAGTTGTAGCCCATCCTGTAAGCCTCAGTCATCCTCTCCTCCAAGGTTTTGTTAACATTTTTTTTAGTGACATGGAGAATGCCGAGGTTTGGAAAACTTGAAACAGAAGAATGAAAAATGCATTCACTACACCAAAGGCTTCTGGTCATACAACTAATCCAAGACCTAAGGAGAATGGTCAATCTAACACATTTTAAGAATTAAGAATCAGTCTAGATCAGGGCAGTGGTCGTAATAGGGATCCCTGTGGTAACTGTTTCTCTAAATGTCTACCGTCTATAGTTTGAGGATTATTCTTGTATGAGGACCTTTATCATAATCTGTATCAAACCTAAATACATGCTTCCAGTCAGATAAAGCTAATGCATGTGTTTGTCTTTCCAGGTTATTGTTTGCGGTGGTTTCTGGTCTATCCAAACATGTTCTTAATAAGATGTAGTTCTGTATGTACAGAACTCGGAAACTTTCAATTTTAATCAAAACTAAAATGCCTGAACATATATAACCTTTTTAGCTTTGTTTATATGACTTCCTCTGGTTTCTGGACTTCCACTTTTAAGATCTTAAAACAGTATAGCTCCTGACAGCTGATATATTGAATGCCCTATACAATAATTCCTCATTTTGTCTCCTCAGATGTGCACCTTGGAAAATGTAAAATTATTTTATAAAACAGAAAGCAAATAGAGCACTTAGAATTTCCAATTGACATAAAACATGGTGATTTTTCATTATCCTTCAAAAAACCTCAGAACAGTTTAATAGTTTGCAATTCTAAAATATTTTTGCCCAAAATATAAAACTAAGTAAAAGAAATGAATGGATGAATGAATCCTTTATTAACAGGAAAAGAAAGTATTTGTTACTGATTTATGCAGCTGAGCATTCTCTAAGCTCTCCAAGGCTCTTCGTATTCTCACCTGATGCTTGTGTCTTTGGGCTGCTGGTCAGCGACACATATTCCTTTGTCGCACTGCTTCCCCACCAGGCTATGAGCATGAAGATTGACGTTCTTTGAAAAAGTCACAAGCTGAACAACCACTCTCGCTGGTCCCTGGTAGTTGCAGATCTAACAGGAGGAAAACACAACCAAATAAATAACCTTCTCCACATTATACCAATGAAATGCATACAACATTTTATTATGATTGTACTTTCTCTTGGCAAAATACTCCAAATAAAGCAAGAAGAAATACTTAAAAGAATATCCAGCACTTGGTCCTCACTGTTGTGAACCCCTCAGAACAGGAGCTCAAAATTCAAATACAGTGCTTTGTCACTGTTATGAGTCATAGTACTCAGAACTGGGGCTGTTTATTTGGCTTATGTTATAGACTCTTTTTCTCGTGGTTTTAAAAATACACTTTCACTTGGGTTAAATGAGTAATTGCATGCCACTAACTCATTTATGATGAGATAATTAATACAACTTTACAAAAAAAACTATTTTGCCTAGGATATCAAAACCACTGCTATACATTGTTCTGCCCAGAATGATGCTACAATGGCCTCTAGTACAATAAGAAATGTGTATAAATACAATCTTTAAATTAAAGGTTAAAATAATATATTGTATTTATTCATCTGTAAGCTATAGGCAACCAAATAAGCAACACAAAATGTTCCTCTGTGCATCCAAGCTATTTTACCAATTTATTCCACAAGGAGTGTTTAATAACAGATACTGTAAGTGCTACAGTGATGTGATGCTTTTTTCCCCAAGCATTAAAAAGTAAAAAATACATATCTCACTTAAAGAAGAATATATTTTGTAAAACATTTTTTGCTACATATTGAATGACTATTCCTAAATAAATCAGAATATTAGTAAACATTTTTTAGTCTAATTCTGCTAGATTATTAGTTTACTTTTATTTTTTTCCTGTTTAATGTTAAAATAAACAGTTAAACAGCCACTTGGTAGGGAAAAAGTACAAGTATCTACTGTATATCCAAAATCAGGAATAATTTTAGTAATCCATGGCACTTCTGCAAAATCACTTTAATGTATCACAAAAGCAAACATGTCTGATTTAGTCAAGTTGATTGTGGCTGAGAAACACTACACCACTCCGCGTCAGCAGGCATTAGTGCTGATACTCTAAAGAGTCATACATGAATAAGTTCAGGTTTCCACTGGCAGCAACAGGTAATCCACAGTAATACTTCAGCACACTGATAAAACCTAAAAGATCCCACCAGAGGTAATAGCGTGTGACATGAGGAATAAGTTTTCCTCTGGTTTGCCATCTCTCCTTTAAAAATTATTTGTTTGGATGTTTTTACAATAGTAATAATTAACAATAAAATGTGAAAAAGTCCTAGGGGGTTGAATAGTTTTTCCAGAAGTCTACATCTCTTTGTGTTAAATAGTGATTCTTGTTCTCCGTTTTAAATACACTATTTTGGGTTCATCTGTGTACTCTGGTTCAGAAAGTCAATAAGGTTGCTTTTGTTGTGTTCAGAATCCTCTTGTAGTCTTTAATTTTCAAGATTTTGAACAGAAAAATAACAGCAAGAAGGTTTATTTCGTTTTGCCTGTCGGTGTCAGACGTTTTTGTTTAAGCCCATGACCATGCATGGCTGTGCTTCTCCCTCTAAATTAGGTCTTTAATTTGAATCTTTTAATAATTAAGGATTTTTTTCATTTGGTTGAGCAAATATCCAATATTGAATCATTTCTATAGATTACATGTTACTGCTCGTATTCTTTAAATATTATTCTGAAGACTTTATGAGCTCATGCTATTGGGGAAAAAAAAAGAATCAAGAGCTCTCCAATATTACATTATCAAAAAGCGCAAAAAAAGTGACTACAGTAAATCAAATTAATGACCCAACTTAGTTCAGTGATCAATATTGAGAGTCTTAACCATTTTCATGAACTTATTGTGTGGTTATCAACTGGATAGGTCTAGATAAGGTCAGCATTAAGTTCTCATCTCATTAACACATTACTTAACGTTAAGTAAATGTGCGATTTACTTTTCTGTAACTAGAAAAGTAAGTAAATAATGTTTTTCCATATAATTTATTGGGAAAAGGAATAAATTATATTTTCAGAAACTACAAATTTATTTTAAAAATCAAACAAATTCCAGGCATAAAAACCTGAACTATCAGAAGATCAATTTAGAATTTGTACTAGAAAAGTCATCATGAAATACCTAATGGAAAAAAAATGTACACATGGCACTGTGTAATGAAATTTTATATACTGTAGATCCTATTAGAGAGGCAGATGAAGATCTAGGTAAAATATTAAATTGACAAGGCATTCTTCTCTAAAAGCACGAATGGCAGACCTTCATGTTTTACATGTCATTAGCGAAAGTTAAAACTTCAGCTCAATGTTTCATTTCCGGTTCTGCTTTTGTTCTCTGATGACTCTGAGCAATTCCTATCAGCACCAGTGACATAAGAGGAATTTCCCAGCCTGGCGGTATTGCTGCTTTACAACCACCCACACTGACAAGCTTCACTGAGATTCTGAAGCCTCTTCATAGTCTGCAGTAAGGTTTCTTCTTCTGGGCAAATTCGTTGGAGAATTTCAACTTGGGGATTTCCCCTTAAATGAGTAAATTAACCTATTAATCAGGCGCTGAATTGGAATTTACTTTATTATTTGTAATGTTTTAAACACAAATACACACATATATACATCATACATCATATGTAGTGTCAGCCAACTCAAACTGCAAGAGGAGAATAGACAAATCCATAAAGTAAATGAAACATCTCTTCTTATTGTACATTTGTATTTCTACTGTGAATGTAAATATTGACTTCAGCGGTTACAATGAACAGTACTTTTGCATGTCATGAAGGAACTAGAGTTCTCTATAGTCAGATTTCATCCATTCATTAATTTTAGAATTGCTTCATCCAAGTCAGGGTAAGCCAGAGCCTGTCCCGGTAAGCAACGGGTACAAGCTGAGAAACACCCTGGATGGGATGCCACCTACTTGTCTAAAAAGAAAAGGAATTGGTGGAACTTCATCACGCTAGGTTTAATGGACTCATAACGCAGCAAAGCACACAGAACAACAAATTCACATGTCTGCATTGTGATTTTACCAGACAAGCATACCACTTCAGGAATACTGTAATCCATTTGCAAAATGTACAAACCACAGAGACTGGATTTACCACACATTTAAATCAGGATCCAACTAACTGGATTACAGGGAGAAATTCCTGATTCTGATCACAATTTACTTGGCAGCGCCTCTGAATCCGACTACTCTGTAATCAGATTTGGATTTGAGTTGCCGCATAAATGTAGTTAAATATTATTTGTTGATTTATTTTTTATACTTCAAATATAGATATGATTTGGGTATACAGTACATGCTTTAATTTGGATATGTTTTAGGAACACCTGCTATCATTGCCAAATTATCAGAAGTTGCAGGGGTGAGTGACAAATGTTCGAATGATAAATTTAAATGCTATAAACTGGGTCAAAACTGGTGTAGTTTTGCCTTCCCTTGACAGAAGATTAATTCCCCTTCTCTGTTAAATACTCATCTCTCTCAGCTTCCCATAGTAAAGGTTTAAACACAACTGCCTACTCTGACAAATGTTCTTCTTCATTCATATGGCTTCAAACCACAGACTCCACAAAGGGGCAGAACCAGTACAACAAAAAGGTTAAGACTTCAACATAATGCAGCAAAACAAGCTAGTGCAGAGCTGCTTGATAAGAGTTTTTCTTAAGCTGAGGACACAATGAAACATTCCCAGGACTATGAAACCTTCCCGATCGCTTACCTTGACTTGCGGATAGGATTTCCTGTTCTTCTCACTCGAAGCACCGGGTAGCCCTCCATGGGATGGCCCTTCACACCCATAGCGAAAACGAAACCCCCTCTGCAACCCAATAATTGCATTTACTGTACTTTCTAAATGATTTTAATCATGTCAGACATTTCTATGTTTACCTTCATTCAAGGTAAGAACCCATACTGAGTCTGTTTTCAACCACTGTAGAACCACACTGCTGTATAGTAATGGTGTGTGGCCTGATAAAAAGCAAATCGGCATAGATGCAAACAATATCATCAGATTTGAAGAAAACATTTATTTCCCATTAGATTATCACTAGGAAAGCCTCTCTGACCATAACACTTGTTATTACATAACTCATGCCATACACCAAAAAGTAACTTTTCACGAAAACACTTCTAAAAAATTGTCAAAAATTCCACTATACAGAGATGCTTTAGAAAATGTTTTAGGGATATAGAAAACTGCATGAAAATTTGAAAACACTTTTTTTGTGGCAGTTTTTTTGTTTTGCTAGATATATCCGCACGGATTTTTGTTCTTCCGAGAATGGCTTCATTATTTCCCTGTGGAGTGCTGCTGGCAGCCTTCCACCCCTCTTTGAAAATTGTGTGCAGCGAAAACTGAAAACACTGTGGCGAAGGGGAATCCAATTCCTAGAAAAAGCTGCTAAATCACTGTCATAGAATTATGTTTCTCCACCCTTGCTTCATCATTCAACCCATATTTCTGGACATAACACTGTAATGGCTCAGAAATTGCTTGCAGGCATGCTGTCTACAATCACACACAGTATTTATTTAAATAAACTATACATATAAAATGTTGATATTTAAGATGCCACTTAGGTCTTTATATTGACACATTTGCATATTTTAGACTCAAAAATAAAACTAAACAAATTGTTAGGATGGTAAAAAACATTGTATAGTACCCACATCAAAGAATGTTAAAATGGCAAAGTAAAATGGTAAATTCGTATTTAAAATAGTGTACAAATACATCAACATAATTTGATTAAAATACTGTGTATATTAAGAGTGGCAACATCACTGAAAAGATTGCTTTTCTCTGGACTGGATTCCAAAGCAGCAACCACATACATTCCAGGGCTACTGTAGAGCCACATATAAGGTAGTTATCTATTTTACAGAAAGAATCACAACATCATACTAATGACTTGAAACCCCTCACCTGTTTTGGTTGTTCTATTATTTGAAGGTACGGCCCATCTGCTGTAAAAAAACAAAACAGACAATCAATAAAAGCTATAATCAAAGAATCATGTTATGCCATCATTTTAACTGTACCAGCTGCTATGACAATGCAAGAAAGACATTGATATGAGATTTCACTAAGCAGCTTGTGTTTCTGCTGGAGGCTCAATCTCGTGTCATGTTTAGTGTACAGGGGTTGAATTTGGAGTAGTATACACTCATTTTGGTCCCAATGCTAAAAGGCTGAGAACGAACTTGCCCAAGTGCTTATTGGATTTAAAGTTGTTTTACAAAGCCACTTAACATACATTAACAAGCATAAGCTAGAAAAAAGGAAAAGGTACAGTAGGTATGTTTGTTTAACATTTACTAAGTAATAAAATGTTTATTATTAACAGGTCCTGGAATTTAGGGAACTGTCCTGTGGAGAATTAAAACATTTTATGGCAAAATTTGTATGTTGGCTCCTAGTGTCTTTTTAATATTTAACCTATGAAATAATCAGTTGAACTGCTATAGAGATACAATCAGTTATGAAACGGGTGCAGGAAAAGTTGAGGAGTTGCCTTTCTTCAATCTCTTAGCAGCTAAAAGCCTAAAGCAAGCTAATTCTTAAGGATTAGTACAGATAGATTTTTTTAGATAAAATGTTTACTAAAAGATCCCAAGAAGCAAAAGTAATTGGGGCCTCAGCTTGGATGCAAGTTGAAACTGAGCTGGAACAGAAGGCACTGGGATAGTAAGGCTTAGGCAGCAAGATTCAAGAGAGAAATCTAGTCTGACAGAGAGAATCCTGCATCCTATGAAAACCACTGCTGAAACCAAAATCAAAAGCGCTTTATTTCACTTCAAACTCTTTCTCCTTATATTGGTAAGTTCCTAAAACCAAGACACTGAACGAATAAACAATCATATTGACATTTTAGTTTAAATCCATAACCACTGCATAAGAGAGCATTTATGACTAATGCAGTCATTCATGTGTAAAGGTCTGCGTTCTCAGACCTCAAGTATGATGATATTTGCATCAAATGTTTCACATTATTTGACAGATTTTCCATAATGGCACACAGAAGGAGTCTGCAGCCAATAATTTGAATTTAGGTTTCAGAGTAGCATATACTCCATCTAAAACAAGAACTTCAAATTCCTCCATGGTACCACACCAGGCATCTCCACTCAAACACAAGAGAGGTAAACACCTTCTTTGGATGAAGGCGCAGCCGTAAAGCTGCAGAGGATCGAAAGTACGTGTTTTAAATGTACAAAGAAGTGCAGGTCAGCAAAAACTGGGAGTTTTAAAAAACTTCCTCCTCATAACATTAGTGGAAAATTCTTTGAATCGACACTCTTGGTAAAAGTCTTTAAAGTCAGTGATGTCACAAAAGCTTGGAATTTAGCTTGTGTAGAGTTTCTGAAAGTCCCCGAAATGCCTCCATACAATGCTGATGCACTTTCCTGCACCTTAGCAGAGCAGGGTTCAAAAGGGGCATTCCGTCACTGATAAAGCTATATTTTATTGTACTGCAAACAATTTGCATGCATGATGTCTTTGTCTAACCTGCTGCAGATAACAAGTATGACAAATTGTCATTCCTTTCTTCACTTTGATGTGTGAGACATTAAATATGTAGACTATGTTTCAAAACATTTTTTGGGGTTTCATATGAATACCACGAAAAACACTGTTCTCTCTATCTTGAAACTGGCAGGAGGAGAGTTCAAGATTCACCTTTCAGTATGGAAACAGATATCACACATCACAAATCTCTGCAGAAAATGTTGTAAAGTAACACACAAATGTGTTAAACCCAATTTAAGCCAGTGTACTTGTTAAATTGCACTCTGGGCTTGTAATACTTGGCTTCTCCAAATTTTCCCCTTTATTTATTGGATATAATAATTTCTCACTTCTCCTTCTGAGAGCACTTCAGGGTTGGGAAATATGGATCCCTGTCTTTATATAAACTAGAGTGGGATCTCTTGGGATAAAAATCACTATACAGTGTACAAATGCAATTAATTACTATTATAGTAGGGTAAAGGTTTATATACTGAAAAGAAGAAAGAAGAAACACAAAATTTCAGCTGTTGAACATTCTTCAAGAAACCTTCAACATGAAGGCTCAACAGGCAAAATGTTGCTTTTCTTCTGTCTACTTTTTAGTGCAGAATTAACCTTTACTTGTTCCAGTAATAGTACAGCTTTCTGTGAAAGAAGCAGTAAAAAGAGTTTACAAAAATTCCGCTGATACAGGGGGACTAAACACACTTTCCTCTCTACCGCTTTACAGGTTTTACTTTAAAAACTTTCTGTAGCAATGAAACATCCAAATTTAGTAAAAAATCATACTGGCCGTTTAAAGACTTTTTAACAGCAAAAAAACTTAAAAGTAGGAAAATAACTATTGTTGTAGCAAGTGCACAGATATTTTATTGAACATTTATTGTAAAAAAAAAAGAGATGATCACAGCAAGCAAGTATACAGAAAGTACATGTGACACACGATTTTCACCAGGATGCAGATGCTGTCTTGTGGGATCGTGTCCCATTTCTCCTGTAAAACCTGGACATGTGTGTGTCAGTTCACTTGTCTGTGAGCCGGTGATATCCCAGCTCATCCTACAAGCCTTTAATAGGACTCAAATCTGGTGATTAGGCCATCTATGGAATAAATGTCACTTTCTCGTCATACAAGTAATTGTGTTACACAAGCATCGTGAATAAGTGTGTTAACCAATCACTATGAGCCCACAGGAAGGTAGCAAGTGAAGTGAAAGGACTTGATACATACAGTACAGCACCATGCTGTTAGGTTGCCATAAATCACTACCTGTTACTCAGACCATCACACTTTGCTTTCCAGTTTAACTGGTCTGATGTACACAACAAATAATGTGTAAATCTGCACATCTGTACCACACCCACTGATGTCCATCAGGGTCATCTAATGAAGAGTCAATGTATTATGTAAAGAGGCCTTGTCTCCACTGCTGATGCATCCACTGGGGTGAGTTACAGTAGTACAGTCTCCAACATATCAATTGCACAAAAGCATCTTGTTAAAGTGGTGCATTCTGTATTTTTCTTTCTTGACTGAATTAACATTAATTTAATGAACATGCCAAATATGCACACTTTCCTAAACCAAACATGGATATTGTACATAGTTTCTTTTGATGCTCAATATACATAGTATATACTTTATGTTACTCAGTCTTAGGTCTGCTGTATGTTTCATGTCTGTTAGGTATTCACTGATTCTCCTTTAGCTATTATCGGTAGCAGTGAGATTACCGTTAGTCACATTGTTATCTTAAGAAGAACATCATGGTACCAATCTAGCTACTTTAGTTATCATAGTTTGTCGTTTTAAAGGGACTACAAATGAAAGCCAAATCCTTTATAATAAACCTTAATAACCTGAATGAAATGGAAGCAGATGCTTTTCAGTGAGCAAATGTGCACAAAACTCCACTATATAAGAGGTACCTAATTTAAGGCATTATTTTAACAGGAAGCATGTTTGCCTGAGAGAACAAGCTTCCTTTTGAACAGGAAGCTGCATAGGCTTAGGGCTCACTGCCAATTACAAGTGAAATAGATTTCATCAGATACGATGCTAAATGTCTGCTCTGTTCCGTGCACTGCATTTACAGACTACAAATGTTTTCAACAGTTGTTAACCAACAGACTTCTCATCAAAGTTCTGTGTGAAAGGTTGTTTCATTCTTTAGTGCCCAGAGCTGTTATCCTTTCCGTTTGCCTGATGTACAATATTAGAATGAATAAGCACAAAAACCGTTTGAGAAGCCTTCTCATAATCTATACTTCAAGATGTTAATTTTTGCCATACAGACACAAGTCCATCCATCCATCTTCTAACCACTTTATCCAATATAGGGGTGTGGGGTAGTCTATACCAGCAAGCAATAAGTGCAAGGCAAGATACCCTGGGTGGGACACCAGCCCATCAAAGTACACACACAGACACAAACACTCACAGCAGGGCCAATTTCCCAGAAGCCAACTAACCTTACCAGTACTGTATGTCTTTGGACTATGGGAGGAAACCAGAGAACGCAAAAGAAAACCCAAGTGACGTGCAAACTCCACATAGAAAGCACCCCAGGAATTGAATCTGTATTTCACAGTTTCTGTGTAGGTTTGAATATAGCCTGTATGCAACAGCAACATCTTGAGACGAAGGTGTATTGTGTGCTATGGTGTTATGACACAATATAATTATACTAACTTTACATCAGGCAAGCCCAATTTTAATACCAAGATCACATAATCCCTTTTCTTTATTGAACTGTACAATAATTTTAAAAAGTTCTCTCTCGGGTGTTTTACAATTAATGATTTATTTACAATTAATTATGATTTCATAATTTCTGGAATATCCTTGTTACATTTTTTAATAGGAACTGTAAATCACAAACAGGAAAAAGGAACATGGAGTTCCTCTTCTCTCTTATCTGTCTTTAGGAAGTTCCAGGATTTTTTACACTCCTCTATCACAAAATTAATAAGACTGTGCTCAGCGTGCCATGCCCTGATTAGTTATGTCCATATTACTTAAATTCCTCATTTCAATTCTAAAGAAAAGCCAAGTAACAATGTGTGTCTAAATTCTGAAATGTAGCTATATTACAGTATCTTACTTATTGTATGAAAACAACAAAAAAGAAAGACCTTAGGATCCAAGGTTTATTACTAAGATTTAAACGAGTTAAATGTGGAAAACAATAACCCAGTTCATGTCAGTTCCAACTTCTAACTGAGAAAGTTGACAGAACTAGAAATATCATACTTGTTTCTCACTGGAGAGCAAATGAATGGAATCTGGCTTCTCACCGAAATTGCTTCAGAGAAGGCTTTACTAAATGTAAAAAACAGCCGCGTCTTCTACCCTGATTCAATAATGACACGTGGTCACCCACATCCTCCCTGGCTCCTTGACATGAGCGATACGTCTCAAGTACCACCAAAAACAAAAATGTACTCAAAGGTATGGAGCCTTTGCAATTATAGTAAAAGAGAAGTGAGCCACTTCATGACTGAAAATTGTACGGTGCCTTGATGAAACATGGGAAGCCTTGCGAAATAAGGAACTTGATTTCTGGGCCTTATTGTGCCAAACCCTCCACCTCATTTTGTCGAAACAAAATCTTTAAAAGGTATAAACCTCAGAAAATCTTTGAGAAGGGATGGCTGATACTGTACTTGTATGTATGAACAAACTATTGTAAAGACAAATATCCAGCATTGGAGAAGGGTATTGCTCAGAACAGGGATAAATATCCACCCTTTCCTTACAGATGTGCCCATGTATTTTCGACAATATTTGTTACACACGATGGGTTAAACACAACACCACTAGTAAGGATTTGATCAAATGTTATGGTTTAACATATTTAAACATATTTGACCCTCATCTACTCCTCAAGCAAATCCTAACAGTAGATAAAACTAACCTCATTCGATAAAGAGCACACAAAAATTCAACATTTCTATTTATTTCTTCAAAATATCAGCCAGCATTCAAGATCTGTGTGAGATTCTTAGTTCTACCATCTCAATTTAGAGGGTATGTAGAATCAGGCACACCAAAACATCACCAGCAAGTGTTATCCAACTGTATTTAAAATTAGAAATGTTGTCAGTCTGGTCTTAAACACTCAGGTATGTGATAACATGTGATGTCCAGATCACAAGAAATCTGTGAGAGTCTTAGAGAAAGAACTGGTGCTGCTTATCAGTTTGGGAAGTGTTAGGAAGCCACTTCCAAATAATACATAAAATGTCAATCATTCCACAGTAAGAAAGATAATTTAGTGATGCAGAAAATTCAAGAAAAACATTTATTTACAAAACATACTAAACTTAAATCTGGCCCAACATTAAAACAAGCCTTTAAATGATGAGGTTTTACATTAACCTTTTTAAAAATATGCTTTAAGTGTCCCTATAGTCTGTTCAACTTAATGTCTTGCAAAAGTCTTTAGACCTTTGCATAGTTTTCACATTGCTGTATTAAACTTTGCAGTCATAACCGTTGAAGCAGCAATTAATAGTACACAAGCTTGACCACACATTCAAAGCAAAAAACAATTAAGAAACGATTGACAAAAAATGGAAATTAAGTATTTTCACCCTTTGCTGATGCAAACCTAAACTGAGTGCAGAATCACTTTTAAGGAGCCATACAATTGGTTGAATACAGTAGCTAAGAATACTGGTTGTGTTGCTTTGAAGCAAAAAACACCTACAGGTACCTGTGTCTCATTCCTTTGTCAGGTAGTGTATTTCAAGCAAAGACAACCATGAAACTAAGGAGTTTTCAAAGTAAGTCAGGGATAGGACTGCTGCTGCTAAGTGTTGTCAAGTCGGTGTTGACTCATGGCGACCCTGTGGATAGTTCTCCTGAATTGCCTTCAGTCTTCAGCAAGACAGCTAATCGTTGATAGAGGGGCATCTAAGCTGTGGTTATTGTATCGATACATTGCATTACCTAGGAAAGTCTTCCTCTTTTCAGTTAGCCTTCAACCTTGCCAAGCATGAGGTCTTTTTCTAGTGATCTATCTCTTCGCATGATGTGTCCGAAGTATGAAAGTCAAAGTCTTGTCACTTGAACTTCCAGGGAAAACTTAGGATTGATCTCCCTCAATACCAATTGATTTTCAGCAGTCCACGGTATACGCAGTATTCTTCGCCATCACTATAATTCAAAGGCATCTTTTTTCTCCATTGTACAAATTTCGCATCCATATAACGTTATTGAAAATACCATGGCTTGAACAAGTCGAATCTTTGTACGCAAATATACATCTCTACACTTAAAAGATCTTGTCTAGGTCCTTCAAAGCCGTTCTGCCAAGAGCGATTCATCTTTGAATTTGAATTTGACTGCTTGTGATTTCATTGTTGATTATTGATACAAGCAAGCTGAAGTTGTCTACTATTTCTATTTCTTCTCTGTCAAGAATGAAATTATTGATTTTACCAGAGATAGGACAGGTAACTGAAAAGTAATTTCAAAAGTCATTGAAAAGCACAGGTCAGGGTTTCTCTTGGCTCACATGGTAAAGAGGACCATTAAAAAAGGCAAACTCAACACAGTGCATCACTCAGTGAAAACGAGCCCTACTGTCAAGCATGGTGGCGACAACATTATTTTATAGTTCTGTTCCTGATCAGCAGGAATCAGAAAGCATGTTAAAACCAAGTGGAAAATAGCAGGAGCAATGTAAAGGCAAATCTTAGAGGAAACAGCTAAAAATGTGACAAAAATTTACTTTTCAAGGCTAAAACTACACTAGAGTGGCTTAAGAAGAAAAAAATGTGTCCCTGAGTGTCAAACCCAAAGTCCTTGCATAACTCCTCTTGAGAATCTACAGTGCTGAAACACTTGTAAAATGCTGCCCATTAGTGATCCCCTAGCAAACTGAGAGAGCTTTACAAAATGGCACAACATAGGGTCTGAATACCATCGAAAGAGACTATTCTGTATACAATAATATTAGAAGTGTCCATCTTACTGTGGTGGGAAATACAGTACTTCTTTAAAAGGGGCTATATTGTTTCTTTGGCACACACATTGACAAAGGTGCTTTTTATTGAGTTTTTATTATGATCTACTACAAAAGAAAGCTTCTATTTTCTGTTTACAAAATTATTTTGCCCAAACACATATGATTCAACTTTTGGATGAATATACATTCACATAGATTCACAGAACTTAAAAAAATATATTTACTGCTTGTAAAAAGAACACTGAAACAGGGTTATTAATTATAATATGTACTCATGTAAAGTGAAAATCTGCTGTTAAGACACAATAACAAACTACTCACTTTCTTGTTTCTTGTTTTGATTTTTTATTGATCTGTTTTACCAAATCTTTTTTTATAGTAATATTTATATTTTAATGCTAATGCTATAAATATTATAAATATGAATATACATTTCAAATAACATTAAATATTTTTCATACAAGTTGCCTCATTTTGCATGAAGCAGGCATGGTGGATGAAATCCCCATTTTTTTTTCTCCAAAAACCAAGCAGTACTAACAAGAATCACACTTACCTGTTATGAAAAGCTGGTACTGTATATTAAAACAGAGCTTTGTTCTTACCTACTCTTAGTGAGTTAGTAGGTGGCATAGCGGTGAAATTAAAAGTCTCCATTCCCATTAAGGGAGTAAATGTCTCCATGTCAAAAATCTGTGAAAACAGAAAGAAATGGTGTTAAATGGCTGTGGTGAATGAATTGGAGGATTTATATTTCTTTCACAATATGTAGCATGATCTACAGTACAACTGTTGGTAAACAGTACTACAACGAAGATCCTTTAAGAAGACAGGAAAAGAACAGTAGCTACATCCTGAGCTACAGAAGGGGACCCAGTTAATGTTAAAGAGGAACTGCAATGTTATTTTTATATTTCGGGGTTAGAAAGCATCAGTATTGATGAGTGTATTTCAAACCACAATGAAAGTAAAATGTACACAGTAACATGTAAAATCTCCAATTTATATCACAACATAGATTAAATTTCCAGGCATGCGCAGCATCATATTCTGCAATTCAGAGCAAGGCAACAAAACAAGATGTATCCACACGTCTAGTTGCACAAATGACTACCGTATTCATAGTATCCATCCAACGTCCATTCTTGAACTGCTTTAGCCGATACAGGGTTGAAGGGGAGCCAGAGCCTGTTCGGGCCAGCAAGTGGGCACAAGGCAGCATGCATTAACATACATTGTGTGCGCAAGTTGTGCGCAAGGACCAGTTTTCCCAGAAACTGGAGCATCTTGAGGACACCAAAGTGAACATGGGGGGATGTCACCGGCCAAGTGACCAGCCTTGGCTCAAAAAAAAAGAAACTCCCACAAAGCAGTCTTCAAATGCAAACAAAACTGGATTTATTGCCATCAAAATAGGGATAACAGAAAAAAACCTTCACAGGAGTACTCCGCGCACCTTTCCTCCAAAGCACCCTTCTCCATACATGTTGTCCAACACAACACAATACTCCAACGGGGAACACTGAAGTGATTTTAGGGGAACAACAAAAAGGGCAAGTATCATTCACACTTCATTCATATCACATACACTCTCTCAAACACACCAGAAGGGTAGGGGGAAGTATTGGAGTATTTCACATTCAGAAAGAAAAAAATAACAAGCACTCTGTCACAGGGGATAACATAAAAACTCAACACTGATAGCACTGCAGGTCCAACATTGAACCCAGGTCACCACCTCTGCAAGGCAACAAAGCTAACCACTGCACCACTGTGCCACCTTGTATTCATATCCTGTTTCTTAAATTAATTTAAGTGATTGCAAGTATTGTCTTTTGCTAAACCATTAACCTATTAGTTATGTCTACTGCTGTTTATTTACTATGCTTGTGACAATAAGACTGAAATAATGCTTAACAAAAACAGATACTGTGACATAAAAAAATTAAATGGGATTAAGAACCATGAACAGAGGAGATCCATAAATAGAGGCATAATTTAATCATTAAAAAGCATTTTACACTAAGATCCTATTCCTTCGAGGAGTGTTCCAATCTCCACAATTAACAGCATAATCAGCAGAATCCTCAACATTTTTTTCTTCCCTAAAAGTGTATTTGCTCTAGATTTAACTTAATTAAACACAACTACACCATCCTTTTACAACTTTTGCTTTATTTCTAAAGAAGAGCTATTTATTGAATGTCTGATTCTTTTAATTTATTTTCATTATACTCACAAACATACTTAGGGGATCAGAAGGAAGTCTAGGTAGTCCTCTGACCCACACACCTTCAAGTATTTGTCTTTTAACACAGCTCTGTCCTCTGTGCAGCTCCATACTGGAGGTTCAGAGCAGATTGGAGAAAAGGCACCTCCCTCACAGACAAAACACATGCCTGCAAGCTTCTGGGAGGTACTGTTTAGCCAGGAGCCAAGACAGTCCTAGCTGACTAATCCCACCCCACCTTTGGTAGCAATCAGTGAATTGTGAGTTGCATCTTGGGGAGTCCCAGTCACAGTTGGCTAGTGACATGATCCAGGCTCAAACCCATGATCACAGAGCTTAACCTGTGCTCGGGCAAGTACCTTGACTGGTTGAGTTGCTTGGGAGGCACCCAAACAGTTCAACCTGCTCAGAACAGCGCATGTGGAAACAACAGGAAACGTCACACCCTCCAAATAATGTTTTGTAAAAAAACATGAAATAGTTTTAAAAAAAAGATTTAGTTCCTGTTCGTCTACATGAGGCACATGACAGAAAACTGACTTTCTTAATTCGTTTTGTCCGAATTTTATATCCCACCGATCATATGAAATACAATTTGCTACCGCACCTGGCATCGTTCTTGACTAAGAATGTCATGCAGCTTGCACCATGCTATATCTATAAAATACAGTGTTATAATGTACTGTATATAATGGAACAAGTAAAGGTTTATTCCATGCTGAAAAGAGAAGAAAAGAAACAATGTTTCAGCTGTGGAGCCTTCTTCGGGTGTGAACAGAGCAGAGTCACGTGAAGAAGGCTACACAGTCAAAATGTTCTTCTTTTCTTCTCTTTTCAGCATGGAATAAACCAAACCTTTACTTGTTCCTTTGTAGCCTACACATGCAGATGTAGCTACCTACTTGAACGACTAATGTCTATAATGTTCCAATCATTCTCAACAAGGTTCAAGTAACTGATGATCATGATCCTGGAGTGACAGAATGAAAATCAGAAGCCAGCTCTATCTTAGACCTTCACAACTTAATCGAACCATTTAAGCAGACAAGCAGTCAAATCAACATTTGTTTTCTGATGCTCACTGAAAGATGCGTTGGAAAAACCAGCAGGAATCCAGCAGGATTCCAGCACTTGAGGGTCTGAGTAGCCTATCCCTGAAAGAAAAGGATGTTTGATGGTCAACTCATCATCTGCTTTGCTTCAGGATAAAGAATAATGATCTTGTAACAGTGTAGTTGTGCACTGCCACCATCAACAAGAAGTCACACTTTCGGGGAATATATTTCAACACACAACTAACAACAAAGAGAAAGGAGTTCTATACGAAAAGGACTTATCTGAATTTACACCAGCCTGATCTTTTAAACAAATAGAGGTTAATTCCACACTGAAAAGTAGAAAGAAGGAAGGCATTTACAGACCTTAAGAAGACTCCAAAGGCACAATGTTGTACTTTTTCTTCTTTCTCTCTGCTTCTCCACATGGACTTAACCCTTGCCTGTTTACTGACTGCATGGTGATGCAGCTTCCCATTCAAACATCTTACATGATTCGTTTATCTGTCTGTGTGGTCAAACTGGACACAATGGAGAGACGCACCAAAACCAATGCGACTGAGCAATAATGTGGAAAAACAGACTTGGACCAGAGGATAAACTCCAAGAACAATTGTGGCAAAAACCCATGCAAACACAGGGAGGATTTTCAAATTTCACACAGATAGGGACCCACAGACCCTGATGTTGTGAAGCAGCAGGCTTGTGTGTGCTGTTTAATAAGAACATAAGAAACAAGGGCCATACGGCTCATCTGTCCCATTTTATTAATTAGTAGATTCATGATCCAAGGATCTCATCTAGCCGTCTCTTAAAGGAAGCCAGAGTATCAGCTTTAACCACGTGGTTGGGAGGCTTGTTCCATACTCTCACAACCCATCGTCCACAACCTTTAACCAATAGTATTTCTAGTAGAAAAACCATATAGATAAAAAGGGTGATGAGACGTGCCAGAAATAATCCTCTGCTTCAGTATGAAACTGACACAGTCCAAAATTTTGGTTCTAAAGCATAGAGAGGGATGAAATTAAATCACTGGAGCTCTGCAGTGTACAGATACATATTACTAAATCTATCAGCATGCCACCAAAATAGTAGGCTACAGATTATTTAAAATATATAGTATATATGCTGTACAGACTGGTATATAGTACATCATTTTTTTACCATTTCAAGTCTTGTGCTGGACAAACAAAAACAAAAATTACTAATCAAATCAGCTTCTCTTATACTGATACTTACACCTCCTTGGAGATAAGGGTCTTCTTCAGCCATTGTGTCTGGGGGAAAAAAAAGAGATTCCGCTGTGATCATCCTCCAGATATTAGCAGCTCAGATATTCTTCTTTCAACATGAGCAGTTGTGAGGGTTAAAGTGACATATTGTCTATTTATTCCACTTTGTAACTTGAAGAACTGGTATAATTTGTAGAATTGTTTTGCAGGAACTCATCATAACTTTCTCACCTGTGCTTGAAAACGTGCTTGTAGGCTCCCTCTGTGCTTTTCGCTACTCCTATTCATGAAGAACAAATGCCTTAAAATTAACTCAACAGTGGATATATCACTGTGTGTTCAAGAAGAAATGAACATTATTCAGATCTTCCTGTTACATCAGCCCTGACATAAATGCATTTCCTGCCATTAGTATTCTGTATGATTTTCTGGTGTTTCTTCTTTGATTCCTTTTTGGCACAAAAACGTAACTTCAGTATGACAAAACCTTTCTGAAAAATTATTGCTAGAAAGCGATCAGTGGAAATTTGTGTGCATTACCAAAAAGGAAAAATCTATATGCTCTCAACTCCCACACTGAGCCAACACAATGCACACTATTCTTGTTGCACGTCTACCAGGAGGGCTGCTTTTCAGATATTTATTCCACCACATTCTGTTCCGTTCTAGATTCATAGACAACCAGCTCATCTCATTGCCCCCCTGGGTTTCTGTTCATAACTGCAATGGTTTCGAAATCTAATCTGTTGGCAAAATTCAATGTTAACCTAAACAAAAAAAAAAAACATTCACCAAAAGTGGAACACGGAAAATCTAAAAGCTGTTCCCCTAATGAAACATCTAAAACGCAGACCGATTGGGTAATTTTACTCCTGTGTACAGAATTACTAATGCAGCAGCCATTAGCAAAGCTGTTCTTATGACAAGCCAGCTGGACTGCTCATATAAGAGCACTTCAAGTTCAGGTGATTCAATCGTTTATCAATAATTGTCCCACAGACAGTTAAACAACATGTTCATGCACATACATCCATCTACATCCCTTCTTAGAAAATTGAATTGACATCGATAAATACAATTGAGCAGACATGATGAACTGCGAAGCACAGTGCTCCAGTTCTGATTTAAATCGCTACATGATCAATTAAAAAAAGACTCGCCAGTTAGTATGGCATCATCACAGCTTGCATTTATGATGAGAAAGTGTAGGCAGGTCCTCTGAAAATGTAGGAGTGACTCCAACCTTTGCGCCATTTAGCTTTTAACACGTCACAAGCTACACAGTTCCCCAGTGCAGGTTCAGCACCAAATCCTTCGGAGGCAGGCCAGAAACCGCATTGCAAGCCATTGGGGTCGCTATGGTGCCAAAAGCCAAGACAGGCAACTAACTATCCTCGGCAGTGCTCAGTCAATCGTCTGCCATCTCTTGGGGAGTCCCTGACAAAGCCAGCTAGTGACAAGACCCGGGTTTGATCCCGTGGTCATAAGGCTCCATCTGTGTTCAGGAGAACATCTTTATGAGTGTTCGAAGGGTCTGAATTACACCAATAAAGCCTTGAATGAGACATGAAACAACACTGGAGAGGCCCAGATAAGCACCTCACGCATTATAACACCAAATCCCATTGTCTTTACTTCCCATCAATTCTACTTCTATATGAATGCAAATCGTAGTACCTTGTGGTTCCCCAACTTCACCAAAAGCAGAAAAATTCCCATTCCTTTCAAACCCTTAAAACTAAATTAAAACAGCAGAAATAAATCAACATACAAAATATATCACAGCACATGGCATAGACTCTTAAATGATCTGTATTTGAAGTGAAAATGTTACCTATTCTTAAAACCATAAAACAATTACTTTTCTATAGATAAAATCAACTATTTGTTTTATTTTCAGTGAAATCATAATGAAAGGGAAGGTAAATCAGCAAGAAACCTGATAAAATAAACAAACTTGGTATTCCAATGGATACTTAGGGAACTTAACACTTTTGTTAGAAAAACTACAGTAAAGGAAAAATAATTTTTAAGTTCCTTTTATCTTTCCACACTGAATGAACTCCACACAGCTAACTAAACGCAACATGACTGCTTGTGTGCAGTCTGAAGGAGGCAGGAGCTTCTCCTCTTCAGAGGAGAATGTGGCAAGAAATGTTGAGCTTTTGCACACTTTCCAGAAATGTTTGACAAGTCATTAACTATTTGACATTTTCACCAAGAGCATAACCTGCTTTTCGTGAATACCTGCTGCAAAATAAGCTGAAAAAAATATATGTGCAAAGAGGCAATTAGTTGAATCGGTGACAAATCTGCTTAATGCATCAAATCAATTAAAAACCCCTGGTTGTGCAAGTGGTAAGATCTGTTGAAGCTGGTCAAGTTGAAGCTTGACTAGCTTCAACTTGACTAGTTGAAGCTAGTCAAGTCAATATACTCGAGTCCTAGGACCACAACAAAGAGGACCATTCAGTTTTATGGCCTCTGTCTTTCTGTGTATGGAAACACAACAATACAGAAAATATAAATAACACTTGCCAAGTGATGTGGTATGTTTTGGAAAGAAAAATTAGCTAAAAAACAAAACACACGAGTTATTTGATGGGTTGTGTGCAAACTCTGCACCACTACCAAATGGTAAAGGTCTCAGAAAATCAGTCCCTATGGAGATTAGCTGAATTATAAACAATATTAAAAGTAACGATAGTTAAAATAAAGCCAGTTGCTCTGTTTTTAAAATTGATGTGACTAGAAGTACGTCTGTTTCACGACACAATATAGAGCTGTTGTTTTGGTAATGTTAACACTATTCTTTCCTAGACACATCAGCTTTTCCACGCCTCACCAAACATTGACAATGATGGAAATATTTATTTTCATCCTGATTCGTTGGCTAACAACGTCTTCTAGGGGGGGAACAGAAGCGTTCACTGTATACCTTATTTAAAGATAAGTTTCTGGGAGTTTCAGTCTTCCGCAGTCCGCAATCTTCAAACTGAATGATGAAAATATATAACAGCTACAGCACTTCAAATGTTAAACCACACCTGCCAAAGTTAGCATGATGCGGGCATTCCGCTAGTTTCTGTTTTTGAACGGGTGTTTACAGCTGAATGACGAAGCATCGATTCACAAAGCTTTTTAACACTTAAAAGTTTCCCCGTTACAAAATTAGCGTTAGAAAAAAAGATTTTACAGAATGACGTAAAATGGTGCTTCGACTTCTTCCCAACTTCTCACTGCAAAAGTTATCTCTGTTTTAGCATAAAGCATTAAGCGTTGAATCACTGCAACAAAATAATAATAAACACGTCGTTTCGAATACTCATGTAAATCAGTGGTAATATTTGTAAAACTCAGAAGGACGTCCACATACCCCCCAAAAACAGGAAAAAAAACACCGACTAAGAACGCAGTAAAGTCAATTTTCACAAAAGGTCTAGCCGTTTCGCCTTCATATGCATTTCCAGAGATAATTTCTTCTCTTTGTTTAGCAATAAGCCATCACATACATTACTGTTGTTTTTAAATCCACCGGTTTAAATGTTAAATTCAGGCCATTATAAAAACAAAACAAGATCTACCTCCTTTCTTTCAGTTTTCTTAATGAGGAAGTAGACGTCACAATGCGCCAATAGGCATAAATAGTTGCGAAAGGCTAAGAACCCAAAATTTGGCAACAGAAATCTTTAATTCGTGTGTATGCATTCGGTTTTGATGTAGATGAAGCGGCTTACCTTCTTAGTTGCACGTTTCCAGAATTAGAAAGATGGGTAAAAGAAGTGCAGTCCCAATGCTAAGATACAGGCGTGAGTTACCAATTATTGCGCCATGTCTTCTGTCTGGTGCATTAAATCTGACACACCAGGTATGAAAAGTTGATTCCTAGTATTTGTGTACAATAAATAAAATAAATAAATATAAACTCGTATTAAAAAAAAATCGATATCTGTGTTCAACAGAAACAATTACTCTATCTGAACGAATTAACAAATGTATCTAGCCCCCAGCGTGTTTGTAACCAATTTGACTTCCTTGCTGGAAATTCCCAGTGACGTAGAGCCGCCAAGAGAATGATGCCCCCTGGCGGCGGCGAGCCCTGGAATTCCCAAAATAAAAAATAGTTTCGAATTAACTTCTGTGATTAAGACCATTAAAACGGTCGACGAATAATAAGTACGGTACCTGTTAATATCCTTTGTGAGTTGTTTTAGATCAAGAACAATTAACTAAACCACATAACTTCCAAAATCGATATAATGAAACGTTTTACATGGTGTGTTACCATTATCAGCCTCCTCCTCATTACAGATCGTTTCTAGTGTAAAATGTACTAATAACAAATTACTGAGAACTTCTACACAGTTTCCGTCAAAGGTTAAATAATAACGCTTACCACAGTGATTTAGATGTCAAAGGCAATATAGAAATATTTTTGTGTACATTTCAAAAGTGTCAATGAAAATACAGATGTAAAACATCATGTTGTGTGACAACAATCATTAATAAAAGTTTAAGTATTGTACCCTTATAACTATTAACGGTTCTATTAAAGAAAATAGGTGTGTTTATTGTCAAAGGGCAGCAGGTGTATTAAGTGTTTTCCCACTTCTACACACAATATCAAATACATTTGACTATTTGCACAGCATAACACAATATTTGCATTTTAACTGACATCAGGTTTCTTGATTTTTTTTACTTTGTAAATATTTGACGTTATTTTAACTAGTAACTCTTTCACAGTTTTTCCTATGACAATTTAAAAGCTGTTAACATTGAAATCAAAATACAACCAGTCATATGTATTTCATAACTGCGTTGTTGCGGTCAGAGGTGACGGTAGGCCTGTCCATTGAAGACAGCAATCCGGGCGC
This sequence comes from Lepisosteus oculatus, assembly GCF_040954835.1. Taxonomy (NCBI): domain Eukaryota; kingdom Metazoa; phylum Chordata; class Actinopteri; order Semionotiformes; family Lepisosteidae; genus Lepisosteus; species Lepisosteus oculatus. Next base: position 60,024,193 of record NC_090696.1, read on the forward strand.
CACGCAAATTTCACACAAAATGAAACCATTGCTAGAACCAAAGTCAAGAGCCACTGTGAATCCCAAATGCATCCAAATTTTAATTTAGACTTAAATTGTGTGAATAACAATGTTCACGTTTTAAAAAGTATGAATTGTACCGTATGCAGTGCCACAGACCCAAACACTTTTCTGGGTGCAATCAATTAAATCTTAGCAAAAATTGCTCAGAAAAATCAAAAACTAAACTACGTTGATGGTATAATTATTCGTCCCTTTGCTGCTAGAAGAAATGAATTTGTTTAGGTGCACAAATTTGGAGAAGTCACACAATTAATTTAATAGCTCTGTCTCTGTACAGAAGTAGTGATTTACATTATTTCAGAATAAATGCATAAGTTCCATCAGTCAGGTATTGAATTTCAAGCAAAGATTCAACTATGAAGATCAAGGAGATTTCAAAACAACTCCAGGATAAAGTTATAAAAGGACTAAATCAGCAGGGTATGGAAAATTCTCTTTATCATTAAGAAGTGGAAGGTGAATCATAACACACAGGTATTTATTATAGGAACAGGTAAAGGTTTATTCCATGGTGAAAGGAAAAGAAAAGAGACACAATGTTTCAGCTGTGGAGCCTTCTTCAGGTGTTTGGGAGAGAGGGAAACTGGCAGTTAATAAAGCATGAGAGAACAAGAGAGATTAGTTGAGAGGAGGCAGGGAGCAGGGTCAAAGGAGTATCCACAACCTGGGAGAACTGGAAGAGAGGTGTGAAGTCAAAACCTGCACATGAAAAAAAAATGACTAGCACGAAGCAACTCTTTCGTTGAGAGAAGGGGAAAGGCGTGATCCTAGTTTCAGGATAATTTTGGTTTCAGGTGTCTTTCTGTAATAGGAGTTCTGAAACCCCTCTGTGGGGACACAGACAGAGAGATCAGTGTGATCATGGCCATTAGAGGGGAAACGGGAAACTATGGGCTTGAAGAGATCTTTGATCCTCTCAGCCCTGACATGTTGACCGAAACAATCTCCCAGTCTCCTTCCTGTTTCACCAATGTAAATAGATGGGCATTTTCAGTAAGAGATGCAGCAAATGAGGTTGCTGGAAATACAAGATGTCATCTGAGTGATCCGGAATTGTCCAGAGGGGCCTGGTTTTGGATATGTATTTAAAGGCGATGCAGCGAGTTCTGTTGCAGGAGAAAGTATCTGGTGTGGATGATTGCTGAAGGTGGTCAAGGGAGCTGTGAACATGAAGGTTGTGCAGATTAGGTGGTCGGAGATATGAGATGTTGGGGTAGTCAGAAAAGAGGGTACCAGTGGAGGGATCACTGTGTACATTCGGGATGCTGTCATTAGTGGTCCTGGGGATAGAAAAGGTGTTGGGGTGGTAGGGAAGCTGTGAGTCAGGGAGTTTCTAATTGGGTTGATGATCCAAGGGCTACTTTTGGCTCAGGACAGACCCCTGTTAATAACATGGGTGGTATAATTTTATTTAATAAAATAAATATCTAAAGTATTTATTAGATCCAGTTGTCACCCCCATACTAAACTGCCAGTCAAGAAGGAAACTACGTAGGTATTCCACAGTATAAGATATAGTAATTCTGAGAAAGCTACAGTACATAAAAAGAGAAAATCACACTGGTTCCATAATAACACGCTCATTCTACAAGGCTGGCAAGGAAGGCAGAGCTGGAAAGACAGAGTGTGAGCAAGTTTGTGAAGAGGAATGGCCAAAGCATACGTCATCCTGGACCTTAAAGCTGATACTTACTCAAAGAGACTTAGAGACTTACTCAGCTGTAACTGTTGCCAATTGTTTCTGTGGATTTCCTCTGGGTGCTCCAGTTTCCTCTCACAGTCCAAAGACATACTGGTACAGTAGGTTAAGTGGCTTTTGGGAAAGTTGACCAGTGTGTCTTCACGTTTCTGTGTGTGCAGTAATGAACTAGCACCCCATCCAGGATATGCCCTGTCTTGTGCCCATTACTTGCCAGGATATGCTCCGCCTTTTGTATCGGATGAAGTGGTTAGAAAAAGGATAGATAGTTTACCCCATTGCCTTAGATAAAATTACTTTAGATATGGACTTTGACTTCCTTAATGTTCTGCCTTCAGTCAAGAGGTAAACAATTTTTCATTTACCCACCTGATTGGCTGCTCATACACAACAGCTGCTAAACATCACTTGAGTGGGTGCTGGACGTCACTGATTGATGAAATGGGTGACCTTTATAGTATGTGTGAAGAGTTTTTGGATGAAAAATACAAAACAAAGGTAAGTAATTAGTGTTATCAAAAATACCTGTAGCTACAGCGTTTCATAGAAGTTCAGACTCCCTTTTGAAAATCACAGCATAATTTCATTTTAGAGAGAATATTATGTGCACAGTGATTTGAACCAAACAATGTGCTCAATATCATGAGTCAAACAGGCAACTACCTTTCCTCTTCTGTCAGTTATATTTACAGTTATTGTCTATTGTCCTAAAAACTAAACAATTGTTTCAACTTTTCAAAATGATATTTCCGCTGTTAAAGTATGCAGTGTAATCAATGTATCTTTGCTTTAAAATTGGAGTAATGCGAAGTGCTAATTTATCACTGCCGTAAATGGTATAGTGTGACCCCTGGTGGCGACAACTAAAATGGCGCGTAGTGATTAAATATAATTCTAGTTCTTCAAGTAGGAGGTACCTGCGTCAGCATGCGTAGGCTGCAAAGGAATACCTAAAGGTCTATTCCATGCTGAAAAGAGAAGAAAAGAAACACAACGTTTCGGCCCGCAGTTGAGTCAACAGCCGAAATGTGTTTCTTTTCTTCTGTTTTCAGCATTGTATAAACCTTTACTAATTCTAGTTCTTCAGTATAATTATATAAAAACAGTCTCAAACTATAGGAGATCATTTGGCTCATCTTGTCCAGTTTGATAATTAGTAACTAATTGGTTCAAGTATCTCATCCACCTATTTAACGTTTGTTTAACATTTTAAATTTGGGTTAAATTTTGGTTTGGTTATGAATAGTTAGGGAGAAGGACATTATATAGTAGGATTCAGCTGACAACATGTTAGAAACATTTTAAACAATGCCTATTACTGGGTGTGAGAAATGGTGAAAAGTGATTTATAGGAGACCTCTGTCATCATTCAGGCTCATCTGAGCTCTTTATTGTTTATCTTACCTTTGAATAAATGTTCGAACTTTGGGCAATCAAATGAACAGCTCTTCCTTAAGCTACAGAACACAGGTCGGTAAGAACCGTGTGCCCCTAGAGGCACAAATCGGTACTAAAATGCTGATCTGCAGTGAGTGTTCTGAGAGCTGTTCCACTTATTAATACTATTGATTGCCAGTCTATGTCTGTAAGGCCTTACAGTAGTACAGAAGTGGAGGTAGCCCAGACTTTTAGACAATGATTCAACTGAAGGAGTGATACCCTTGTTTTTTTTAAAGTTCAGATTGGTGCCTTCTATTGCTTCACCATTTTTTTACCTTTTCTTCTTTTTGGACTACAAACAGCTTAATACCTGTATTACTTATCTAAAGCAACACAATATTCAGCCATCTTTCATGGATGGATATACAGTAGGTGTGCAGTAGTGTAGGTAATGTAGTTATACCAGTTTTATTTTCTCCCTGTACATTTTGCTATAAAGACAATACCATTCATAGTTTTTTACAATTGTATTTAAGTTTCCTACATTGAATACTGTAGCTGGCATTCGATTATGTTTGCGTCTGATCTAGTTTAAATTCGCTGCTACTTGTACATAGAGATCAGTTTGGTTGTTGTGTACTGCAGGTCATGATAAAACATATATTTGAACGTTCATGTATTATTATAAAACGTGTAAACGTATTTGATTTTCCAATACAAGAGAATTATCACGTAAACACAGATTATTAACTTGGAAATTCTAAATTTTAAAAATCTGGTCAACAGTGCTTATTATAAGGCGATAAATATATTGAAGTCTAATATTTTGGAGAAAAAAATACCTAGTACCCTCGCACACGTTGCAAAAACAAAATACACACAAAGGACCTACTGAAAATGAATCCCTTTCTTTCATTGGTCAGTAAACTCTGTGTTTTTTTTTCTTATGAGACAGAAATGATCTTTGAACCAAAGAGCGCTGAAGTAATCTCTTGCCCTAGGTGATATTTGGACAGGCATTGTATTGGTTAAACCTTTAAACTAGAGTATACGTGCAGAATGAATTACCTTGTTAATTTATTGGCTGTCTAACAAAATAACTAGAAGAAAGACTGTGACATGCTGACATTTGAGGAATTTATTAAACAGAGGTAAGCAGAATGAACTATTGAAAATATTTAAACCTAAAACCTTTTATCATTTGGAACTTTTTCACCTTAGTAACATAAAACGGATGTTGCTTCACAAACTGTAAGCGTCAATACTAAAACATTTTTTTTCTTTTCCAGAACAACCCAGTCCAACATCTTCGGCAAGAAACAAATATGTTTAACACGAGCAGCTACAGAATCGTTGCTTTCATTGTCAGATCATTATTTCTAATTGCAACACTGCATATCCTTACATCGAAAGCAACGGTTATTTATAAAAGAAAATCCTTTTTAGAAGATATTTTCGGTTATTATGGTGAAAATGAGACTTTTTCTTCTGGAAAACTGGAATCCTTGCTGTATAGAGTTGGAAGCAGGAGACCACAAGATAACGTGGGAGAACTTGAAGCATTGCACAATTCACAGGTATGACTACCGCGTCTCCAATCGTTAATATTATTTAATGACAACACTGAAAAGTTGGTAATAAAATCTGCGTACCTAAAGGAAATCAATATAACACATCTTAATACACAGCATTTCCCACTTCCTCTTTCCAAAGTGCTTTGAGGGATATACTGCAAAAGCCGCACAAGCTATTTGCCCTCACTGACTACATACAGTACAGTACTGTACTGTACTACTTCGTTCCTTGATTTCCGTTGGCCAGCGCATCATTAACAGTAGATGTATTTATTCGTATTTCTTAATCAAGTGTTGTTCTTTTCGAAGTAAACTAATTAGAAATAAACATCAAATCCTTCCGTTTATTTTTCGCCACTTTTCTACCTGAGCATGCCTTTAATTACTACGCATTTATAGAAACGTCAATTAACAAATTAATAATTCTCGGTTTTCTGTAAATAACGCATTAGATTATTATTGCCTGCACATCCCATTTTAGGCCACATTTTGTGTGTCAGTTTTTTATTCGCGCGAGTCATGTTTTAATTTGAAGTGCTTCACTGTACCCCGATTTTTATGACACATGCACTATCCAGTTTACCAAAAGAATATTGGTGAACTGCCTTGTCATTTGATCAAGTTATAATTATTTCTAAGTTATATACAGTATTTAAGAACTCGGCATCCTCTTTAAACATTTGGCATTCTATAACAAAAAGTCAAACCACTATTGTTATTTGAGGCATGAGGTCTAATCTCATCACAGGTTGCGTCCATCGTTTATCTAATTTAAAATGTTGTTTGTATTGCCAAATCCTTTATAGAGTTGGGCAAGAAGGTATTAATGTATTGAACAGGGAGAAGGTCAATATTCACATTTTGCTTCACATTTGAACATTTCACATGGGAACATAAGTTGTTTCAGCTCGTTTTCCTATAGAAAATAAATTTGTCAGCCCAGATCCTACTGTAGGAAGGATCAGAAAACTTACAAGTACGAAAGACGTCCAAATCTTCGAGAATTGCACGTCGATGATTAGTCCATGAAATTGTCGTTTAAAAAGCGTACATACTGTATGGCTTGTTAAAATAACCTAGCAAGTTTTTGTTTTGCTGGTTAGCCATTTCAAAACAGTTGGGTTGTGAAGACTAATATAGAATAACAATTTCAGGTCCACTTATTCATTTTTAGTTTTTTCCCTTTTTAGATCAGAATATCTGGATTAATTGCCTCTCTGCACGTGTTAAAAGCGCACCACTCTAGCCCTTTTTAAAAAGCAATTTGTACAATTTAAAACTTCTTGACACATCCATGATGGAGTTAATATGTGACAAACAGTCCTGTACTGTATGTACTTATGCCTCGACTCAAAAGCAGACCATTGGATTTCTCGTTTTCTGTTTCATATTTGTTACATTGTCAGTGCATTGTAGGTTTTTTCAAGTGGTCACAAATCTAATTTAGTGGTGGTGATTTTGTTTTCCATCAGCGTGCAATATCATTATACTGTTTCTGTTCTATGTAACCTGAAAAGGGCAGGATTTTATTTTTTAAGGGGCTTCTGTTTTTCCTACAACTACGTACTGTAGACTCGGTCTTAAAACGCACCTACAGTACTGCTCTAATGGCCACAACTGACCCACAAGAGGTGTCAGAGGCTGTTTTGTAAGTAAAAGTGGGTAAGAATTATTATCTTACACTTGTTTACATGGAGGGTCAAATCACGTTACATATTGGATCAAATCGACTAACTAGCATACTAACGGGATGATTCCGAGACAGTACCGTGCTATTCTAATACGCAGCTCTGAACTTAATCTGTAAACTCGTTGCATCTGACCCCGTGCGGTTTTGCGGTTTAGATTTTTTTTTTTCTATTTCACCTGTGAAATCCCTTCCCATGGATTGTATTAGCGGTTGTTTATGAAAAATGGTCTGTTGTCAAGAGATTTTCTTTTCAAACAGAAAATAATAATAGCTTGAGGGCCCACCTCTTCCAATATCACCTGAACGCTTTCAGTTTCAGGAAAATAGTTAAAGTTGCCCATAAAATGAAAGAATTTAAAACAGTTACCGTAAACACTTCGTGTTTGCTCAATTGGCTATAACAGATTAATTACTGTAGAAACCAAAATAATTTGAATTTTTAATGAAATTAAAACGCAATAAAAGTATCCTTTCCCATATATAATTTGTTTTTCAGTAACGTATTTTTTGCTATTATTATAATATTACGATTTTCAGTTCCTCTCCTAGATCCGATCATTAATTATATCAGTTTAACAGTGGTGCAACATTTACTTGCTATCTGAAGTTTGATGACAACTTTAAAAATCCTGTCCTGTCTCAAGACGACCCAGTGCTGAATGAGCTCTTCTTGTTTGTCCGCTCTCCTTTTACTTAAGTTATTCCCTGCCTTCCTTGCACCTGTTACCCTCTGAGATTGTTGCAACCCTGAACTCGAAGAAGCAGTAAGAAATTGGATGGATTAATAACTTTAGTTTTGAAAACAGAACATTAGGGACTTATTGGATTCAATCACTCAAACTCCCAATAACTAGTGAAAAAGTCAGGTCAGTGACCATCTCTAATGAGTAAATGACCCAAAGTGGAAATGGACAATGAAAACAAGTGCGTTTAAGGCTGAAGAAAGGATACGTGCCCTGACACAGGGAGCTGTGGAGCTCTTCCATGTTTGAGCAATGCTGAATGGCTGGGAACTTCAAAGAATGTTGAGTTGAGCAAATGTCTGAAAATCAAACCAGCAAGATGTGCTGAATGATTTCTTCTTGGTTCTAAGCTCTACTTTACTTTTATTCCATCCATCCACATTCTAACTGCATTATCCAGTTCAGGGTCGCGAGAAGGAGCCGACACCTAATTTGGGCAACCAACAGGTGCAAGGCAGGGTACACTTTGGACAGGAAGCCAGTCCATCGCAGGGCACCACTGACACAGACACGCACCAGGGCCAGTTTTCCCACAAACCACTCGACCTACAGTACCAGTATGTCTCTGGACTGTGGGAGGAAAGCACCTGGAGAAACCCCACATGAACATGGGGAGACCGTACACGCTACATTTCAAACACTGCTCAAGAGCTTAACCTCAGGCCCCAGCTCTGCAAGGAAGCAATGCTAACTACAGCGTCACAGTGATACCCCACTTTATCTTACATCTTTAAAGAAAGCCGAGTTTTGTATTTATGCAAGCAAAGAAATAACCATGGCGTGATTAGTTTATGTGAAGTGGTTATGTAACCAACGGACTGTCTGGTGTTATAATGCAGTGATCCTGGATATAACACTAGATTTTTGCTTCTTTTGCAGTGCTTGTCTAGTGGAGACATATTATCACTGCATGAGCTGAATAACCAGAGTCGTCTGACTATGTCAGACTTTGAGAAAATCTGTCCAGCAATTCTCCAGCAAGCTGTTGTCAGGCCTTGCTTATTGAGTACCCAGGAACCTGAACCTTCTGTTCCACATAAGCCAGTATCTTACCATGGTAAGCCTTTTTCCTTCCTTTTCCTGTGCAGTTGTATAATTGGCAAGACACTAACAGATTTAGTGAATACCTTAATATACATCAAACAATTTAAAGTGTGTTTAAGTAGAAGTTTGTAATATTTAATAACAACATTATTGTTTGTAATAATCCTGTTTGTAATAACGATAGTGAACATTAATGAGTTAAAAAGGAGAAGTGACTGGCTACTTTGACAAACCTTTAATGCAAATGTCTAAATATCCTAGTGTTCACTTTGACAAGATCCTGAAAAAAAGTTTTGTTGAAGGTTTTTCTAATTGTTTTTAAAATAAAACTAGTGTAGAGGAACTTGAGCACAGGTATGTAGAAGCCTGGGAATTGATTTTGCCAGTTAAAGTGACAGTAAATGCCCTGCAATGGTTACACAATTTTCTTGCTGATGCTCACAACCCTGAACTTAAGATCGTCACAATGAGCACAATATAACCAACAAACAAATCATGTTTACTTGCTCAAAAGTATTAAAAAGATATATATATTTTATTTATTTTTTATTCTGAATAAAATCTGTCATAATTTACATTGAGCAGCATGATGTGTCTAATTGCACTCACTGCCAGTCTGAATAAACTTGATATACACAGGGTGTGACATATCAAAAGCAGAGGATGGTTTCTTTCTGATCCAGGATGGTGAGCCTACCCATATTAGACAGACCTTTACTTATACAGTCCTCAGGAAATGTTCTATAAATGTTGTGTATATAGTATGATTTTCCAACCAATGGCCAGGTAGTATGAAAAAAGGCAAGAGATTCCCATTCCTCTATATTAGAAGTAGCCTAAGCTTTGGGAATTTTAATGCATGACCTCTGCAGCATAGATGGTTCAACACAGTCTGCATTTTCGGCATATACCTATTTTGTGGCCAACAGAGCAGTGGGTCACTGTTCATTGTTGTGCTCCTGGTTCTGATTGCTGCACCAGGAGTGATCTTCACCATTTCCTCCTCTTCCTTAAGACCTTCAAATGCTTCATTGTCTTTAGTTTCAAAGACCTCGTTCATACAGTTCATTCATACAGTATATTGGTGTTTACGGTGGAGATCACAGTTTGCAGAATGCTAGACTTTGGGGAAAGTTTAGTTCTTGAGACATCCTAAACAATCCTTGACCCAACTCTTGTTTTCAACCCCCCAGTATTGATTAATGAAGCAGCCTTGAAAGATCTTGTACCTTGGAGTATGTTACAGGTATTAATCACTTCTAAGATGGAGCAAAAAAGACCACAGTGTTACTTTACAGTTATGTTTAAATGAAACAGCAAACTAAACAGGAGGTCCTCCGTGTCATACACAACTACAACATCACTAATAAGTTTCATAGTGCTCCAACCTCAGTATTTTTTACTTCAGAAACATTGACAGCTCTCATGATCTGTAAGTGCCAACTAAACTTAGTCACAGACCTCATACTCTGTCTCTTCCAGGTAATTAACAGGTGTTTCCTACTGTTGCTAAACCCCATTGAATTAATGACTGCTGACAAGTATAGGTGGTTAAAAGCAATTATTAATATGATGTTATCCTTAAAATGCCAGACAGGAGTAGAAAGAAGCGATAAGTTTTACCTTTCAAATATCAAACAAACATTTACATTATAATTGAGATTGTATGTTTCTCATGCTTTAAAAAACCCACCAGTGGTAGAGGGTTCCGCTGTGGTGACGATGCCTAATATTGTCACTGAGGTTTTCACACGAAGTGATGGGTTCTGGGATGTTACCAAAATAAAGAAGTAAAAAAAAATGTAACAAGTTGGAAGAAGCTAGTGACCATTGAGAGATAAGGAGATGGAAGTGATACACCAGTATATCTAGAAGATTAAAACAAGCAGCTTTGATGAAGAAGCAAGAGTGAAATACAGTGATAACTGCCTTTGCATCAACATTTACTACAGTGAAGGCTGACTACAGTAAATTAGTTTACTTGTACACCAAATCAGGCCAACCTGATATGGGAAAATTCAATTTTCGCCCATCTTGTACAAGTTAGCATGTGGACATCTTATGAGTGTTGTCTTTGGCCTTTGAGAATCTTCCTATTAATCCTGTGTAACTGTGACTCTGAGAATACTATTGCTAAATGTTGACCTAAACTGATAAAAAAAACGCCCCTCATGGCCCAGCAGAGTTTTACATACTTTAATGGCGTCACTTGTGGACTAATGTAATTCCCAAAAAGTGCTTTCAACGTACAGCTAAAGCTTCAGCACCCATTTGACATCTCCACAAGCTTATTTATTTAATTCATCCTATAATGAGTTTGTTTGCCCGAAGCTGGGTAACTGAGCAACTGCATACTTTATAGTATAGTATAGTTGCATGACAGTTTATTTGGATAATGTAATGTGTTTCTCTCTTTGTCTGTTCACAGTGTGGGGGTACGGAGTCTTGGCTGTAACCATCATCAACATGGCCTCTCTCCTGGGTCTAATTCTTGTTCCTTTCACCAAGAAGCCTTACTTTCCAAAGTTGCTAACGTACTTCACTGGTTTGGCTATAGGCACTCTGTACTCAAACGCTGTTCTGCAGCTCATTCCTGAGGTAGGGGATACAATCTCTTATGATTCTTTCATTTCAAATGAACAGACTTCAATTATGGAAAAAAAATCAGTTGTCTACCCAAGTATTTTGAGAAACTAGTAGTAATATAATTTGAAAACAAAAAAAACTGCCTGTGCAAAGGTATGAGTCTAAAATGCATTCACTAAAATATTAGGAACCTCCACCACATAATGTCTCAAAGATCAATTTAGAGTTAAATTAGTTACTTGCAATGAGGTTTTAGCAATTATACCTTTTTCATTTTTTGAAGAGACTTTGATTATTATGTTTTTTTTTTACCATAACCTTACACAAGCTTATGTAAGTATGATGATATGCAAACTCCTCAAACATTGCAAACCAACAAGGGTATTGCATGATATATCACATCAGATTCTAAATAACGTTAAACATGATCCCAATGCATTTATTTCCCCACTTACAGGCCCTAGGATTTGATCCCAAAAAGGACAATTATGTACTCAACGCTGTTGGAATATTTGGTGGATTCTATGTTCTTTTCTTCACAGAAAAAATATTGCAGTTTGCACTAAAACCTGAGCACAAGGTAAGCCCTGAATAACTTCCTTAAAACCCTGAGCACAGTAACAGTAAATATCTACCGGAGACAAGAAAATGATAAATATGAAGTCCTTTCCTTTCAAGAAAAAATAAGAACACCCCACTTTTGGCCACATAACTCACTAAACGTTAAACAAAATTTTGTAAAACATGTTATGTCTTGTAAAATCTATTTTCATTTTCTTTCCTTTAGAAGAATCCCTTAAAGGGTATTTTACAATGTAATATTCGTTTAAAGAATTAGAATGGGAATCTTCTTTTTCTGGTAAAGGTAATTATTTTAAATGCAAATTGAGCTGTAAATACAGACTGGGAGGAAAGGTACCGAAAAACAGACATCTTTTACACGGGAAATGAGAAGATCTAAAGCTGTTTAAAATAATATACCTGTATATCTGACAAAAAGGCTGTCTGCTCTTTTGCTTTGCTTAATTTAGCAAGGCCACAGTCATTTCAATACATCAGAGGAAGAATCAAATCAGTCCAATGCAAACAAGATGGGCACAAATTCTGTCACAAATGGAGAATTAACCCACAAAACTGAAATCATCACCGTCACCAGTTTCAGCTGTAGCGAGGAACCAAGCATTGGCACAGCTGCACAGACAGATCAGGTAGGAACACCTTGGATTTTGTTGTTTTTCTTGCTTTTAAACCCTGCATTTGTAATAGTCTCTATTTCGGAGCTGAGTAGTTTATGTGGAAGGTACGGAAGCTTATTTTACTGTTCTGATTACGTGGAAAGCTTCATTACAAGTGTGGTGTCTCAACTGAATTTCCAGGTACATCAGCCCCGCATACCATTAAGAAAAAAAACATCAATCATGGTGCCTTCATTGATCTCAAAAAGCAAAATATGCACCATTATTTCCACAATGGCTAATGATTTGATCGCCTACTGTACAGTTGATTGTGGGAAATATTTTCAAGATCACACAGGGTTTCTGTTATGTAACAGATATTCTAGGTAGGTTTGTACTGCTGCCTACAAAAATTTTCCCAGATCAATTTGGAACCCAAGTCCAAGTATATTTATCAATATATGTGTTACAAATAAATAAAGCATATTTATTTGTACAGATAATTATTCTTTCACCAACACTTCTGTTTTCCCATGATGGTTTAATCTGTTGTTATTCAAAGGCTCAATTATGACAAGAAAGCACTGAAAACAAGATATATTTCCACAGTCTGTATAGAGGTTTCTCTGACTTAGCAAGTATAAAAGAAAAAACATCACATCAACCATCCCTTCTCCATACAAATATTCAGAATTGACATTAATTTTGTAATTAAAATGATCATCTAACTTTGCCCATGTGTAGCTGTCCATGTTTTCCTTAGAGCATTGAGTCCTTTTCACCAAGCATTTGGGGCGTCCTCACTGTTAAATGTATTTTTTACACTATTTATTATTTGCAACACCTGAGATATGTTACATATGTGATGTAGAGAAGGTAGTAAACCAGTCAGTAATCCTTGTAGTAAACCAGGCAGGCTGGACAAAATAACAAATTTACTGTACATTTCAGGAGCATATTTTTACATTTCAGACAAATATTTGTGACTGTTACTTAGTATTGATATCAGCGGCTCCCAGCAATCAAGCTACCTTCTGCTATAATGTTTTTACCAGTTAGTCTATGCGTGCATAACGTGTATAACTCATTCGAATAGTTTCTTGGCAGAAGTCACATTACATGAAATCAAGTTAATGGCAAAAAAAAAAGATGATCCATCACCTTAATTAGGAAAGAAAACATCTTAAAACAAAGGTAGAATAATAACTATAAATGAACTAAGCTCCTAGGTTTAGATATAAGCCCCAGAAGAAAAACAGCTTGGTGTTGTTTTTAGACAGTACCACCTATATAGTGGCATTGTACAACAAGAATAACTGAACCTTGTTTAAATTATTTTCTTAGGTCACTTGCAATTCAAGTAAACAAGTTTTAGTTCTACTGTATGTAATACAGGCATTGCCTCATTTAGGTGCAGTGAGGTCCAAATCATTTATCACTTAAAATAATGTAATTAGGGAAAATAATGTTAATGGTTAACAGCATTTTAAATCACATGCTATATGCTGACCTTGGATCTGACCAAAGTAACAAACACAAGTGACCTCTTGCAGGTTAAAGATAGGTAAGTGATTGCATGTGTCATTTTAGACATTTAACACACAAAATATTACATGTGGCACTTCTTAATTTTAAAATGTTTTTTTCCTCACTGTATTATCACTACTGGTAGATTGCAATGCAAGGATAGCGCTATGGTCTCTTCACGAAACCTGCATACTTTGCAGTTTACTTGGTCATTTGGGTATAACATCATGTGCAGATGTGCACTTCTATTTTTGTTGGCATAAGGAAGAAGAATTTATGTTAAGTTTTTATACTTAATTGTTATTGTAATACTGATTGTATTAAAGCCTTTGAATTATAATTTCAAATGTAACCACATTTCTTCAGATAGAGTTGCTACAGGCAACTATACTGGATTTGTTGTTTTTCAGAGAAAAAGATGTGCAATATCCAAAATATTGGCATTCATGCAGGGTTTATTGCTTTGTTAGACTTGTAAAATACAACAGTGTGCTTTAATTTAGGTAAAATTCTGTTGTTTACAGTGTAATATCACCTGTGAAAGGTAATATGCAAATAGCCTCTTAGTTTTGAAACATTGCCAACAATTATATTGCTTTTTGCTGGCTGAAAACATGCAACATATGCACGTATCTGCACACATCCTGTAGTCTAATGAACTTTTTTCAATAGAGACTAAATTATTTTACAACATCCTCATTTCATTGCTTGATAGGTTTCTTTAGTTGGACAGGGTTCAAAACTACAGCAGTATTACTGTACGATATGATATTATTTTTTGCTGAAGCAAAATGATTTCAAGATAAAACAGACCAGTACTACTGGGCCAGTAGGCACAACCTGCTGAATAATGAAAATCAGTAACAGTGATATTAGATCATCAATTACTACAACAGGTATGATAAACAAGTCCAGGAAAAGTAATATCATATTTCTTCAAATATAAAGAGGCTGTCAACCCTGTCTCCCAAATGTCAGCAAAACCGCTAACTCAACCGCTAATTGTCCCACTTTAATTTATTTGTATTTTCAAAAATGATATACATACAGTAGCTTTTGGTCCTCAGTGCAAACCTGATATACAAATATTTGACATTATTGAACTTCTGACACCAGTGTTGCATGCATCCTCAGAAATCTGGTTTATTTTTATTGTGTATTAAAAACCCCTAACATGTAACCTAGACGGCAAATATCAATACAAGCCAAAAGACTTTAATTAGAACTTACCTAATTCTGGAAAATCATTGAAAAAAAAGACAAAAAGCAGTGGTTTTACATTAAATTGCCCTGTGGATTTTTTTTGTCCCTTTCGACTCACTACAACACTCCTGTGCTGCTTGACATGCTGTATTCACAGACGTTAGTACAAGCAAGCCCAGGATGTGGTTATGGACCCAAAGGTTTGCTTGATAAAAATAGCTGCAACATGTGCATTATTTAAATGCAGCTTGCCCTTTCATCTACTTCAAAACTATCCTGGAGTATCTCTTTCTTGAAGACTTGAAATTTCTCTTCAATTTCCTCTTTTAAAAAAAAAGAATAAAAGACTGTCATTGATATTTACCCAGCATCAGAGATGATCATCCTTGCAGAATCTCTGAATTCCTTAAAAATACTGTAACAATGTTGGTTAAATAAAATCCTCTTGAACATATTTTACTGTGGACAAGTCAATTAGAATACACAATTTAGACACCTGTCAGAAACTGCAGACCAGGGAATAGCAAAGCCTTACAATCCTCTCTGTGTAAATCCTCACACAGAGTTTGAATGGAATAGTTCTTAAACTTCAAAACAGAGTTAGCTGATCATCTTTGCAACAAAGCTAGGTGGGTCTAAAGACCTCCAGTCCTTTGCAAACATTATCTTACTATGAATTAAAACCTTTAATTGGCAACAAATCAGTTTACATTGGACTGAATTACATTGCCTGAAAAGAGGCAGACTGGAATCAAAAGAGCATCAAGGCAAAATCTCATTTTGTATGCTTAAAAGGAATGCACTTTTTCATCAAGTAACAGCTTCTTTTTGATAATGTACACTTATAGTTATACTATATTATGCACTGTTCCCCAACTTTTTCATTCTATGTAATTGAGTTACCAACAATCTATTTAAATACTGTCTGCCTCAGATTTGATTACTCTGCTATTATTTACTACTTTGCATAATAAAGTAGTTTTACTTCAATAACTTGTTTCAAAGAAAACAATGATATTGACTTATTTAGTTTGGTGTATCACTACTCTCTTTGCAATCCAATAGTTGGAAAACATCCAAAGAATGGTAAAATCAGATTAAATTCAAATTGCATTTAATTTCTCTCTGTTCTCGTAGGATATACAGGTGTCACGGGGATACTGTCGTTGGTTGAGCGGACCTAGAATTCGCAACATAAAAACAGTTGCTTGGATGATCACGCTGAGTGACGCGCTCCACAACTTCATCGATGGCCTGGCAATCGGCGCCTCCTTCACAGTGTCTGTGATCAATGGTGTGAGCACCTCCATTGCTATTGTGTGTGAAGAGTTTCCTCATGAGTTGGGTACGTACCATTTATTAATCTCCCGCACTGGTTCAGAATTATAGCATCATCTGGACTAAATTGTTGTATGATCTTCCTTCTGGCAAACCTTTAGGTCACCTTTATGTTTGTGCTCACAGTAGGAATGTATTGACTGAGGAGTAGGTAACCTACAGTACACTTCTTCAATGTTACCATAAATATAAAAAAAATACATACCAATCCTAAAGAGTAGGTTTATCTTCCATGATCTTCTGTCACACAGCTTCCAGAATTAATGGCCATGAGCAAACTGCAAAAAGAGGAGCTTCAATGAAGCTATATTTGTCAAGTGGCAGGGGGCAGGTTTGCCTTAAAAGATGTAGTCATTATTAATGACAAAGTGATTCTGAATGGTTAAGAGTTGAAAATTCATTCTGAAGAAAAATGAATGGATTAAGCTGACGGAACTAGAAATTTACTGTGAGCATGCAAAGGTGCGGAATACGCTACAGTATATCCCACGCCAACATACAGAAATGAGAATAATGCAACAATATTTTCCACCACTATAAGATTATTCTCTAAAGTCGACCAACGAAATAGTGTTTAAATTACATGAAGAGGTTTAGAAGTTTTCTTGATTTTTGATTCATAACGCTATACTATATATTTTCAAAACAGCACCAACAAAACCTAGATTTCATTTCGTATCTTTAAAATTATATGGGATAAGAACATGAGGATAGTAACAAATGAGAGAAGGTCATTTTGGACCATCTAGTCCATTTGGTCGTAGTAAATTGATCCAAGGAACTCATCCAGCCACTTTTTGAAAGAAGCCAGGGAGTTGGCTGGGTATCTTATTCCATACCCCCACAACCCTTTGAGTAAAGAAGTGTTCTCATTCTTTGTTTTAAATGCACTTCTATATGTTTTTCATTTTGACTGTGTGGTTCATGTTGTACAGTTCATTCAGAATACATATGCTGGGCTGACCTTTAATACTTACATCAGATTGTAACTGTATGGGATTCCCTTGTAATATTGTCTGTTCAACACTAAAAAGGTCAAGTTCCTTCAGCCTGTAAGCATAGAAACTTCCCTTATAAATATAAATGAGGCCTTACTAATGTATCATGCAATTTTAACATATCTTGATTTGAATCTTATGCTTTTAACTATACATCCTAGTTTTTTGTCTTTTTAATTGCTAATACAGAATCAGTTCAGCTTAAATGTTGCCCGAGAAAACCTCCTACTTTGTCAGTAAAAACCTTCTACTCTGTCTTGAGTCTATTTGCATTATAAAAGGCTTGGATAAAATTGCCACCGGTTCAGTAAATGGTTTCAAATGTGTGTTTTTTTTCATCCAGGTGATTTTGTGATCCTCTTGAGTGCGGGCATGAGTATTCCTCAAGCCCTTTTCTTTAATCTTCTGTCAGCCTGCTCGTGCTATATCGGTCTCATCCTGGGGATTGTTGTTGGAACCAACTTTTCCCCCAATGTCATCTTCGCATTTGCTGGCGGAATGTTTTTGTACATCGCTCTGGCAGACATGGTGAGTGATGTGTTTCTTGTTACAATACTGTTCCATTTGTTCTGTGAAGGTTACCTCTTAGTGTATAGCAAAGCACATCACCACCTCCTGTTTTCTTACCTGATAAATTAGTCCTACTTTTACAGAACTCACTGTACTCATTTGTAAGTACCTCTAAAGTTTTATCAGCTAGGAAGTAAGTCTATTCTGATTTGATTATTTTGTTTTTAGTTGTGATACAGTAGGGATATCTGTAAAGCAACCAATGGCATACTACCTACTGTATATTTTTCTTTATGGGCCTAGTTTTCTCAAATTTTCATACATCCACATGTAAATTTCACATATTTCATATAAGGGTCACACATTTCATATATTCTGCAAGACAAGCTGTTAATCCTATACTAATGAATAAAAATGACCTACTGTATAACGGAAATACACTCTCAATAGCTGTAATTTGAATAATAAAGTAAGATATAGTTGTTCCTTGAATTGCAGATTATGTGGCTGACCTTAACACTGTGTCTTATTATTGTTTCCTTCATTCAGAGTAGGCTGTAGAAAATGAAATGAACAACGGGAACAGGCACAGTAGATTTCACCCAATCTTGTAGTGCAATACAGTCATATCTCCATTCTTTTATTATTAGGGAATGTAGCAAGAGGGACTATAAATTTTATTACATATTGATTTGCTTAAGATGAGCTCCAATTACTCAAAAGCTATGTACAGAAAAAAGAAACTGCAAAGTTTATAGTGCAGTCAATTCAGCTGTTTTGCTTTTATGCTGAGTTAGAGCAAACCAAAGTCCCTTTTCCCTGGCAGATATTGAGAGAGGAATTCCAGTATGCTTTAACTTCACTTTAAAATCTGAAATCCTCCATAGTGCAGAAATGCAAATGAATTTCAGTCTAAGGTTGCATTTTTATAAGGGCCTGATAGCCCAGTAACAACCTTGGGACCTACTGGGGCTGCCTTAGAAGAACAGCCTATTTATACTTTCTTGTGGTTGTCATCAAACAGGGAAAATAAGAATCAAGGCAGAATTCAAAGACAAGAGAGAGAATGAAATGGCCTATTCAGTAGTAGTAAGGGAAATTCTGGGACATCTGGATGGCCTAATAAAGAGTCCAATTTTTTTTAAAGCAGTTGAGAGTCCTGAATAATTCTGAATTCTTAATGAATGCTAAGTCCTGTAAACCACTGTCATTTAGAATAATTTCTGCCCTTACAGATTAAAGAATGAATGTATTATGAAGCATTTCATACAGCCAAGATTTATATACCACCTGTTGCATATAAATCTTATTACAATGACTGCAGTCAAAAGCAGAGGAGTTCTATGTCCTAACCTTTACTTACCTGAGTGTTCTCTTATTTCAGTTCTTAGAGATGAATAACATCCAGGGAGATCATGAAAGAAACACAAGGAGCAAGATCATATTTTTCACCATTCAGAATCTTGGATTATTAACAGGGTTCTCTGTCATTCTATTAATTACAATGTTTGCAGGAAACATAAAACTAGAATAGGATGCACTGCTGGTCTTAGACAACAGACTAGCACCTGTTTCATCGTAACCGTTATGTTAAATCTTTGCTTAGCTCTTGTGTAACGTCACAAAAGTTTTCCCCATTTTTAGGCCAGGCACTTTCATTTTACCTTTGGTCTTAGGTTTATTACTTGTCAGTGACTCAAAAAGAGTCTGAAATAGAAGCATGAATTAGAAAATATTGCTTAATATAAGCATACAAGCTCATGTACATACTGTATGAAGTGACCAACTTATAGTCAGGTTGGGTCACTGGTAACTAAAAAAAATACACCAAGTAAACTTATGGAAAAAATAAAAATATGGTACTGAAATGTATAGGTTTATTTCTTCTTCTAAGATTTTGCTGCTCAAAACAGTGATTGCTTCCATAGAACATGTCGATTGATGATTATTCATAAATTTGTGACTTCTACTTCTTAAAACCTGTTTTTTTAAATACTTAAACTTTTATATTTGATAAAAAGATTAATGAAACTACACTGAAATGGTATTCAACTTATTTTGAAACAAAAATGGCACTTGTGAAAAAAGAGTGTTTTGAAGTGCAATACTTTCATGACTCCAGACTCACGGGTTTCACAGATACAGACTGGCTGCAGTGTCACCTACAGGAGGCCCATATACAAACTTTCCCAAGTATGATAGAAAGAAAAGATGTAGTAACCATTAGAATATATTAGTTCAAGACAAGGATTACGTTTGGTTAATCTCTTGTATGTAAAATGTACTGTTGTTTTAGAAATAAAACTCAGGGTCCATTTTGTTGCCACATACTTATCTGATTATGTAGATTAAGGAAGAAAATAAAATACAACTTGAAGTCTCATTTTGTTTCTTCTTCATTACGTAAAGTAAAATAACCTTGTTTTTACAGTGCTAGAACAAAGAACTGTTTATTTATATAAACTAGATTTACCAAATGGCCTGCACACCTGTTTGACCTTTACTGTATGTTTTCATCTCTGTAGAGATTATTTTATCATACTGCTAAATAATTCACCAGTTGTATATGAATTTATCCACAGATTACCATATCTGCAATCTCTTGGAATGTACATTCAATTCTGATATCACTGTATCATCCACAGAATTTGTTATAATAAAAAAAATAAATCAAGTGTTTTTCATAAAATGCACTGTATAAACAAAACATAAGTGCAGAGTTCATATTTGTCCAGTTAACTAAAAAGTATCAAATGCAGCACATTAAAAGGCAGGAAAATAACACATATTGCCCCACAGTGTGAGAGGAAATCAAATGGTTTGAAATGATAAAGTATCTCCCATAACAGAACTTGAAAGAAGTGGTCTAATTTAGCTAAAACTTTTTTCTATACTCTGGTCATGGAATTTCTTTCCCAAGACCTTAAAGTTCACCACATTATTAAAACTGCTATTGTATCACTTCATATACTGTATGTATATTTCACCATTTACAACATCAAACACAAAAAAAGGGTTGGTATATCTCTAAAGAGCTGTAAGGTGCTTGTCTTATCTGAAAATGTCTGTCTCTGGGTGCATACATGTGTTGTTTTTCTTCTTCTGCTGTCTGTATGGAGTTAGGCTGGAAAGCTGCAGTAAGGGCAGCAGTTTGGAGCAGTGTTTGGGTTTGGGGTTCTGTACTTGTAAGTGGAAGGTTATAGGTTCAGGTAACAGACACTACTATTGTACCTTTAAGCAAAGAACTTCTCCCAAATCGCTCTAAGCTGTATACATGACCGACAATGTAATTTGCTTCAGATAAAAGCCAAGTTAATTAATCTATATTAAGCTTAACCATTGCATTGGCAAAGCATTGTTTTTACAAAGAAGACTTACACATGCCTAACAATTTTACCAGTTGTTATTTTTTGAAAACCAGATTACTTATGAATTATTGTAATGTTGTCAGGGACACTTTTCACAAGCATGTCAGTCAAAACAGGGCAATGTGTTCTTTGTAATCCAAGGTACCCACAAGAGAAGGCCCTTTCGTTGATCTAGTGTTTTCAAAGTATGGGAAACAGGTGAGAGAACCTTTTAGGTATCAGTGTATCTTCTAACTGCTTTAGCATGCAGAGGGTCATGGGGGAGATGCAAAACAGGATACACACTGGATATGACTCCAGTTCACCACAGGACAGACACCGACACAAAAACACACACACACCAGGGCCAATTTTCCCAGGAGCCAAATTAGCCTACCAGTGTGTCTTTGTTTATCAAGGTAAAAAAAAAAAACACCATCTTTGTCTTTAACTGATGAGTCCTCCAGGGCATCTGATAAGTTAAAAATCCTTACAGGTGTAGACAAAACCAGCCATGAGGAGTATTTGTGGGGGTGGGGGCAAATTGTGAAAAAAGAACATGAGAGTAAATGCTGAAACTTCTGTAAATGATATCTGAAGTAAGTTACAATATCACATTGTTGCCAAAGCTGCCCCTGATATTCAACCGGTAAAGACTAGAATGTTAAGATCAACAAAACTAGCAAATTTATACTGAATGGTCTCTTCTTGGTAATAGCCTTTCTTGTGTTCTTACTTTTTAATTAAAATATTGCAAAAACTTTGCACACAAATTGTAATTTAACTACCCATTTTCAGACACAAAAATGATACAAAAATGCACATAAACGTCCCACTTATATATTTTGTTTTGATGTTGGACATGTAGCTCTATTGTTTTATATATATATACTTTAACATTCATGTTACACATCAAATTTACACTTAAATGCAATCAGAAAACAATGTTACAGTCAGTGCAATATTTGTACAGTTCAAATGAAAAAAAAAAGCAATTAAACCCTATAATCTTTTCCCAAAATATACAAATTTTGTTCCGGCAATGAACTTCCATAATGGGTCAGTAAATTGTGGAATTAAACATGGATTACTGACCATAGGAAAACAAGTCACTCTTACAGAAGCAATAAAAGCAGGACACCTCACTGCAATCAAAAACCTTGGACCTTATATTAATTACAACAGCAGGACCACGTGGGAAAGGAACACTTATACACAGATATATGGTACAAATATTTTACTACATTTTATGCACTTATGAGGCACTGAGTGGAATTTAAGCCCACTGACGTCACAAAAATGCACATCTGAAGCTGAGACATACTCCAGTTAGCAAAACCCTTTCACTGTCATAGATATGAAGCACAACAACTGCACATAACATTGAGTAACAGTTAACAGGAAAAAAACAGTACCATACGAGGTCTACTCCTAACCTCCACAGCGGTACAATCCAGAAAATAGTGAATAAATGGTAAAATAAAGGCATAAAAGTACTTTAGTCTCTGAGGCTGAACAGAAGGAAGCAATTGCACTTTCTGTGTCAAGTTCAGTGATGACCCAAGGTAAGAGCCCCTGTGTCTGCTTAAAACATCTCATCAGGAAGTACATCACGCTGCTCCGTCAAGGTCCTAATGATTTAATACTGAATTTCTTCAACACAAAAACTGTTCTCTAGGTTTTTCTTTCCCCAGTTCTTTGGCACATCAACAGACACTTTGAGCCAATTTTGTCCCATTTTACTAACCTTCCTACACATTTGTCTTAAAGTTTAATTGTCAAATCTTTGTGTTCAACATTTCGCTGGGACAGATATTGAAGTGTCTTTGCTAAGAACTGCAGTTCTTGAAAAAGCTGTCTAAAGCATGGACTATGACTCATTTGAGGTGGACCAACAGCATGAACCACACCTAAACAATCTCGATTGGACTGTAGCCAGCTGAAAACCATTAAGACCTGAACTACAGTACATTCTTTTGCAGTACAGCAATGTCATAAGCCTCCATTAGGAGGATTAATGAGGTCACATGAAACTCAAATCTTTTTACTGAAATGGGGAAATGATGAGATTGCACATAAAAAGGGTTCAGTCATTTCATATTCTGCTAGTATACAAAATTAAGTTGTAATTTAGGTTTTATTTTATTTTTCAAGTGTTTTTTTTTTAAGGAGACATACTTAGTGTGATCTGAAATACAACAAAAGTCTTTGGGATGCACCAACTTTACTAATGTAATCGGCTTCCAGAGGTAGATGGGTAAAGACTAATGTGTGGCACATTGAAAAGACTTCACTACCAAAGGCAACACAGCATCTAATACAATTTCTCTGCGACAGAGTCACAAACTTGATAAAACATTCAGAACTGATTTTTTAATGTACAGTGATCTGCTGCATATTCAATCCCAATGAGAACAGAGTGTATGTGAAAGAGATAGCTGCTGTGTAACACGAATCCAAGTCACACACTGCTGGAATCACTTGGATTGTAGTAAGTCTTAAGATGTCAGAAGGGCCACCTGCGTAACTGCACTAAAATGCACAATTGTAATCACATACCATTCTTGAAAAATGGAAAAAGAGAACCCTACACTTTTGTCCACTTAAAGAAAACAAGGCACTAAAATGGGAAATAAATGATATTTTACAGCAGAAATTACATGCAGGGTAACTTCATTATTGTACTGAATCCTAAGCTATAAGTCCTGATTCTGTAGCAGTTTGGAAGCGAGTCAAAAATTAAGTTAATCAACAATATTGAGGGGGCAGACTGGCACATTTGAAAAGACGACAGATGTTTTTTTTTTTATTTCTAGCAGACTGAGAATCCAAATAAAAGCCTTGCCTTGCAGGAGCTTGCCTTTTTTGTGTCTGAGCTAGTGATGGCATTCAAATGTTCATCTGGTTGACTCGTAAGCACGGTGCTCTGTTTAATTTCAGGACATTCCAGTAAGAGATTTGGAAAATGCTGTAGCTGATTTCAACAGCTGTGAGAGTGGGGGGAAATTATCTGGCTGAATTCTGATGCACAATACTTTGCTTAATGTACAGAACTGGCGAAACTGCACCACTGACGGATGTGAAATGAAAGTGCAATGCTAATCTGAAACTCATAATGAACTTTCCCACCATCAAATACAAAACCAAGCTGAGTATCAGTTTTGGTTAATGTTTGTTTCCACTATAAAGCTTGAGCTGGCTTTCTTATATTTGAGTCACAAAAAAGGTCATTTATGCTCAAGACTGACAGAAGATTGAATGCGTGCATGAAGCAGGTGTTTACCAGTTGCAATGAAAAATTCAAATAAATGTGAAAAGATACAGTGGTAGTTGTGTTTGCAAGTGCCAATCCTATTAATAATTACAGTAATTTCAATAAATTATATTTATATTTGTTAATAGGCTTTTTTTGCCACTGAATTTGGAGGTTTTTTGGGGAAAAGTTACTAACCCATGTTCTAATCAATTTCCAAAATAAGACAAAGCCTAGATTTAGCATATTAAGGGGAAACTGTGAAATTTTACAAATGTGAATGTTTTTTGTAGTGCTTAGATATTGCATTTATTAGGATATTATATTGTTGCCAAAGGAAAACAATTGTGCAGAAAGAGTTCCTGGATATAATTACACAAAGCCAAACATACCTTCAAGTGAGTGCTAATGATTGTCATTTAAAAATAACCAACTGTGAAAGCCTGACGTGTTTTGGAGTCCATTAGGATGCAAGGCCAAAAAAAAAATAATCCTGACGAAACAAGGCTGTTGAAATTACATTTAATCAATAAACCCGTTCTTATGGCTATACTGTATAACTTTTTACCTTTGGACCAAAGCTACTTTCAATTACATACTATAAATGTATACAAATGATAGGAAACGAGGGGCAGAATTATGGTGACATTGAGAAACAGGGGCAGCAGATGATGAGATCTACTGTAATTGTACTCCCTTCTGAACATCTCAATCCTGCCTAGAATAGTCCTAACACAGCAATTCCAGGTTAAGCCTTCAAAAGAAACAGCCTTATATTATTTCAAGTTAAATTGTAAAGAAAATACATGTGCTTAGTAAATAAAGTACAACGAAATCCACTACTGCATTTTCCTCTTAACATTAACTCCTGTAAAACTGATAATATATAAACATATATCCTGTCTGCATAAATATATTTACATTTTTCTGAAGTATTATGGTTTATATATATAAACCCTGTTGTTTCTTTTTTTGCAGGAGAGGAGGTAGGGCGTGAAAGTGGGATAATTTTTAATATATATACTGTATACATCTTTGTGTATGTACTTTTTGTATTAGAATTGTTATTTTCCACTGTTTACATATTTATGGGGAAATATTTTAGGGTAATAAAAAACCTAACCTCTGTAAATCTGAACCTATGTGCAGGAAGAGTCAATACTGTTCCTCGTTTTTGTTCATTTTAACATCACCAACCTTTAAGTCATTTAATTTTAATTTGCCAAAGTTTTCACTTTTGTGAACAAGGATCTTGTCCCACAATTCCACATTCCCCACTTAGGGTGCTCCTATTGGCCAGTTACAGACACACATATATATATAACAGCGAATCTGTTTTACAAATTATTGTCAATGTCCTTTTTTAATGGAAGTCTGAAGTGCAAAGTTGCCTAATATGCACTTATGATTTTTTAAAAACGTTTTTACTTTTTTGCAGTCATCATGAACAAAATGCAAATATTCTCCTTTTTGATGCTAGTTTAGAGAATATGTGACTGCTACTATATGCCAATAAATGAAGTATTTATATTTAATGAAGCTCAAATCCTATGCGAGGACAAGAATAAAATCTACACCAATATTTCACAAACTATATCACTCTTAGCTATTTTATGTTTAGGTTTGTGATTTTCAGAATTAGTCTGTAACTCAACAAATGCACCAAAGCATTATTAATGATCCCTTCCACACTCATTTAACACTTCCACATTTAACATTTCCATGGGAGTTAGTTCAAAACAAATATTCTCCAATACATTATAGCCAATATTTAGCTGTAGTAGCATTCTTCAGTATTTGTATCACAGCAAAAGCACAAACACTTCTTAATATTTTTAATCTAGTTTTGTTCTCAGATTAAATTTATCTCTGCTAACTTGTACATTTACTTCAACCAACACTGTACCGTGTGAAAAATCACAGGAACAGTAAATAATCCTTGAGAACTGTTCCTAAGGCTTTGGGAAATTAAGCTACCATTCAAAAGATGTTTCCTTGAACCATAAGAATGTCTGTACTGGAGCCAAGAGTTTGCTGCAAAACAACACAGGGAGGAGGTGACAGCAAAGCACAGGGCTGTGTCACCAGTTATATTTTTTTATCACTACTGGCTTTCCTCAACAGCAGATTAACTGGTTTTACATATAAACTGTATATCCTGAGTATCCTGTGTATGCTATTATATTTCTTGATAGCTATCATATAGTTAGGTTCACATCAATTGCAGGGCATCCCACGTCAGACACTAAACTATTTTGTTAATCAGTGTGCCACAGACCATTAACAAAAAAACACATGGTGTGAATACCATTAGATTAAAGCAGTGGTTTGTGAAAGTTCCTACGTGTTTTGTACTATCTTCCACCTGGATTAAAGCAGGTGAGTTAGCTTGCTTAAATATGAACTTTTTAATATGACATGCTACATAATAGTTCTGTAGACCCTTATTTACAGTAGAGAGTAGAGAGGGAAGACATAGTGATAATTTGGGTGCGAAATCTACTTATAAATGACTGGCAGAGGAATGGCTGTTATTTATAAGTATAAGTATAAGATACTCCCTTGTAGCTCTTACTTGGGTCTTAAATTGGAAAGCTTTGTAACAGTTTAATCACAGAAAATGAGAACACAGATTTTTAAATCATTACTTATCCAACAGAAAGAGTGGAGATCACAAATTGCGCGTCTGACATTCTCTCTGTCTGGATGACTACAGTTTGTGCAGTCCTCTAATTCCTATCATTCTTAATGAGCATACGTACATGCATACATTTAAAACAGAAAATGATGTGAGTTGTACACACCATTTAAACTTCCTGTACAGCACAAAGACCTTTTCACCTTTTCAGACTTTTACTTTGCAGTGCTGCAGTGACCACAATGCAATTCAACCTCCTGTTAAGTAAACAACGCTATCCTACAGCACGAAGACACCGCTTTTTCAGGTGTGGTACAGCTTACAGCTGATGTACAGTAATATTCAAGAATGACCACCTCACCTCAGTATTTTGCTTCCGACTACAATTGTATAAAATATCTGGATCCTACTTAACTTCAGAAAATGCTCCTCATTTTGTTAGCAGACAACACACCCACTTACACAATCCATCCTGAAATTTGCTAATAAAGCAGTAAATATGAATCAGTCTGTTTTTCCTCAACAATTTAATTAACTCGCCTGCATGAGGTACAGCTACATAAACACCAACTACATATGATGTAACCTTTCAGCTGCAGACAACTCTGAAGGGTGTTCAACTTCAAGTATGTGAAAATCTAAAACCTGTGTGAATTTGAATATCTGTAAATCTAACACCAGTTTAAGGACATTTACATTGGAGCGTAATTTAGAAGGCAGAAAAGAAATGCTGCACCAGAGCTAAGAACTCCCCCAGAATCTGACTATTTTCCAAGCTAACAAGAATTAGCAAACTTTAGAGATGAGAGCTGTGCCAACCTCCAGAAGCCCAAACTTAATTTTAGCTTACATATTTCTTGTGTGTTAAGCTGTAGTCCACAGCTTGTGGTTAAAGTCTACTTTTGTTTCGTTTTAGCATACTGAGAGTCTCTTGGGAACCTCAGTGTCCCCCCTCTGTGGTTGACAGGCTGTCCATTTTTGCCTCTTTCAAATTTGCAGCTTGTTTCTTCTGCTTTGTCTTTGACTTCCTCAGCATGTGAACCTTTTGAGAGAAACATGAAAGAAAAAATAAGGAATAAAAAGAAAAAATACAACCAATCTTTGTTTCCAATCATTGCTAAAGACTGTTTCCAAGAGACCAGACCGGATGTGAAATTACAAAATAATGGACACACTATTGGAAAACTTAATATTCTATTAAAAACCTGAGTGATGAAACAGGAGACTTCTAAAGGTAAATTAAGTTCCAGCAAATGTCGGCAAAAACTTTAAAAAAAACCTGAAATGTGTTGATTGCATAAGTTTGCAGACCTGTGAACTCAATGTACTGTGGAAGCACCTTTGGCAGCAATTACAGCTGTAAATCTTTTTGGATCTCAACCATGTTGCACACAGGCGTGGTGCTATTTTTGTCCATTCCTCGTTAGGCAGATTTACTCAAACTCTCTCAGGTTCCATTGAGATTGTGTATAGACAGATTTTCCACAGATTCTTAATAGGATTCAAGTAAGTCAGGGACATGGTCACTCAAGGACATTCACTTTCTTATTCTTAAGTCACCCCAGTGTAGCTCTAGCCTTGTTCACTGAATCTCAGTCTTGCTGAAAAGTTTTTTTTTTCCTTTAGCATTTACCTGTACTTTCCTCCATCCATTCTTCCCTTCAATCCTAATAGCCTTTCCAATCCCTTTTCATGAGAAGCATCTCCCTATAGCATGAAACTGCCACCTCCATGCTTAACTGTGGTCTTGGCACTAGACATTATGTTTTAACATTTAGACCATTTGCCACATGCATGCCGGATCGCTCAGGTGCTTTGTTGCAAACTTCACGCAGGATT
The DNA here is from genome assembly GCF_040954835.1 of Lepisosteus oculatus. Classification (NCBI taxonomy): domain Eukaryota; kingdom Metazoa; phylum Chordata; class Actinopteri; order Semionotiformes; family Lepisosteidae; genus Lepisosteus; species Lepisosteus oculatus. The sequence goes on from NC_090696.1 coordinate 60,052,800, forward strand.
TGAGATTTTAATTTTCAGTTCCCCAGGCTATTGTTGACCCACAGACATTTTCTCCCACCTCAGCCACTGAACTAGGAAACCACTTTCCAAGTTGTCGTTGATCTCGCAGTACTCTCCCTAACCAGTTTCCTCCTCCTTGCCCAGCTGCTCAGTTCGGAGGGACAGCCTGATCTAGGCTGTGTCCGGGTGGTATGATACACCATCCACTTCCTCACGATTGACTTCACCATGTTGAAAAGGTCTGTGTCTGTTTACTATTTTATCCCAAAATTGTTCTGAAAGCTTCTTGGGTTTCATGGCTGAATCATTGTTAAAAGTTCACCACCTGACAGAGATCTTACAGAGACAGATGTATTTATTCGAAACTCATGTGAGCAACTCTACTTGCACACAGGCCGAGGTCACAAAACGAATCATGTTACTTGTAAAGGTACTTTTATGTAACTAAATTAGTTTAGGTTTGCCACAGAAGAGTTTAAATATTTATTGTAATAAGGACTTTCTCTTTTTTTTAAGATGTATTATTTGTTTCTTCCCGCTTCTTGCTTTGAATGTGCGAAATTGTGTATATAACAAACTGTACAGTAAATTCACCTTCAAAGTCATGGCTAAAGCAACAAAATGTGAAAACTGCAAGAGACTGGATACTTTTGCAAAATACTGTATACAGTATATAGAAAAAAAACAATATTAATCATACAGGCAATTATATGGAAATGAACATCCTGTTAGAAATAACCTAGTTAGGACAAAAGAGCAACCAGATGTGGGTTCAGTTTAAATTTGTCCAAGGAGAGGATAGAGAGTAGTAAAGTGTGCAATATCAGAAAGCCCACTAAGACCTGACTTGCTAAAGCCTAATTTTAAATCATGTTAAACTTCATCTGCCGGGAAGTTAGAACTGCTGAGAAAACAACTACACTATACTCAATGTAATGAAAGGAAATAACAACCCGGAATCCAAAATAATCTTCAAGCTCACTAAGCCAAAAATACCTTCTTACATGATACTTGAATTAATTGTTGGTGTTTTTACTGTGACATGTTAGAGGCCAAAGAGTTCATTTATATGGATTTAAACAATATTTGATCAAAATGCTTCTAAATCCTAGTCAGAGGTTCTTTAACAGACCCTATTTTTTTCTTTTACAACATATTCCAAAACATGGAGACAATAAATGGGACATGCACAAAGAATGATTAATGATTTAGGTTGTTAAAATCTTGACTTCAAAACTATGATGTCAAAATTTTTTTAAAAAAATTGTTTCTTTTTGGATAAAAAAAAATAGGACAGTAAGCACGTTGCCTGGACTAGAGTTCAGAAATATCTTTAGTGGTTAACAAGTATTAAAAAAAGACATGATTTAAGTGTTAATCGGGAGAACTGCACTAACACTAATTGATAAATATGTTTAGTGAACAATATGAAGGAATTTTTGAAGTGCTCAGAGTAGGGTGCTGTCCACCCTCACCTTAGGCCCAGCTGCAGAGATAATGATCTGTCCTGGTGCCTGAATCCAAGGCTCCCCGTCCACTTGCACCGGAATGGGCTTCATCACAGTGATTCGGATATAGTTCCCCTGAGCGATCCGGATTCCGGAGCGCAGTCCACTCTGGACCTGGCCCTGTAATGGGCAGATTACACCACAATTAGATGAAACATGTTATTTGTAACTATTACACTTCTATGTGTACAAAACCGTTGTTTCTGTCATGTATATCTACAATCTTTTTATAGCAACAAGAAAGAGTATATTTGGATGGCAAATAATACAAAAAATAATTTGATGAAACTGACTAAATTTGAGAGAAAACTGAGAACTTTCCTTCAAGAACCTAGTTTTTATGCAGCTATGTTGTTAGCATCTGTGGAGGTAAACCTTTACTTTGCATCTTATTAAATAGATTTATAATTAAAGTGGATACCCTGTTAACCTAACAAAACCTCAGTCCACAACTGAATGCTTAGAAAGATTAGCAGTAAAGCTTCAGGTTTAACACTGATCTCTGTGGTTTACCCTGTTTATTTTATGGACTCATTTAATGCTCACCTTATCACATCCTTATTCTGTGAACTTTAAGCCACCACTGAAAAATGGCATCACCTGGATTTAATTAGCAAACCAAGTGCCGATAAAGGTTTACTGTATGATGGGTATCACCAGACCCTCATTGTGAAGTCCTATGTGTCACCACTCACTAAGAAATATGTGGCCTTGAACCTATTTTAATATCCTACTGAACTGCTGACAGCTTATGACTAGGAGACTCAAAAGAAAATTGTAAAGTGTGGGTAGCTGTCAGAGCTCAAACTTAATCTTTAAAACTTTATATAATTTTATTGTCCATCTTAAAGGGAGGAAATTTGTCATTGGCATCACCATAAAAAAACAAAGAAAAAAACCCAATACAAAATACGCATGAAAAACAAACAATATTCCTAGCCATTCAATAATACACATATTGCATACATCCCACTTTCCACATATTACACTATCATTACATTCATCTCTGGGCTTCATACAGGAGACGATCACTTAGCTGTGTTTAATATACACCTTGCACAAGGAACAAAAGACTTCTTGTTTTGACTAGAATCACATTTAAACTGTTGATCATTATCTTCATATTAATCAATACTTTCTTTGCTAACCCATCTCGATTATTATTAAATCTGCATTTTTTATAGCAAGACCTTCAAATAATATGAGTGGATTGAATTCTAAAGTTTAAGAAAGTTATAACACTGCGGATAGCCAATTTTGGACAGACTAACACTGTAGGTGCTTTTTAGGGAACTAAGGCTCCCTAAAGACCTTCCCAGCTGTAGATGCAGAAAAAGTGGCAAAGGAACACGCCTAGAAACAGGATCAGACATTTAAGCACCAGGAGAGAGTTTCACTGATTTGAAGGGTAAAGAATTTGTTGTTGCAAGCATTTCGAGCAACGGCAGGTGCAATTTAGCCAATTCAAACACTTGTCTGGTTCTTGAGGTGAAGAGGAAGAAGGGGCTCACCATGTGCACCACACCAGTGACCCCCACTACTTCCAGCATGCCATCATCGATACGAGGCTTCCCAAACCTCCCATCGCTGTCCGAACCCCACAAGTCTGCTCCAGATCCCCAGCTGTGAAGAGAACACACCGCAGCGTAATGTGTTTTACCCCCCAAAAGCAGACTTTCTATAAAAAGCTATCGTGAGGTTTTTGCCATCACAGGATTCCTTATAAAATCACATTTAAATCTCAGCTCAAACCAAGGATCCACTATCAACTGTTTATTAAGTGATCCTTGGTTGTTATGCACACACCCAGACACACTACTCTGTCAAAGGGACAGAGATGAAGTCCCTAAGACCTTTGGTACTGAAAAAGGGGTCAATGAGTCCACCACTGATGCAGGCAGGAACATGCTCCTGATGTGAAGGAGAGGCGTTTCACAACAGAAAGGGGGCAACACCCATTGCCCATGAAGTCTGAACACTTGCCTAAACCTCTCTGTGACTTTTACTTGTTTTTGATCATAAAATAAATCCAGTTATGAACTGCAGAAAAATAAGACAAATTCAAATTAAAAAGTCATTTTTTTAATTTGTTGTTTCTTGACTGCCTTCCACCCCCCCCACTTAGACTTAACTCCCAAGTCTGTTGTCAACTTATCTTGCCTGCCTTTGCTCCAACAGGATAAACTGTGATTATGCTGTAATTTAAATTTAAAAAAATGTCTTGTGACACTTAACTAGGAAGGCATTTTCTACTCTTTAATTGTTCTCTGACATATAAAACACTCCCATTTACCTTTCCCGTGAGCTTCCAGAGTGTTCCAATATAGACTCTGGAACAATGTGCACTTCACAGTAAATACCTACTGAGCAGTTGTTTAGTGATTAGTGTTAAACTGAACAGCTCACCATTCAACCTCAATGCGCTGTAATCTATTCAGATTCATATTCTTATCTATTCACATCTCTGTGCTGGTTTGAAAAAGCACTGGTCTTGCTCCCAGAGCAGGATTTTCTGCTATGTGTTAACTTTTAACATTTTTTTTTACATAAGACACTATGTGGTTGTCAAAAAGACATATACTGTAGAAAGATAAACCATCCAAAGAAATTGTATCACACTATTTATGCATATAGGATTTTATAAAGTACATGGATTTGGAATATGAAATGTTTTTAATATAATTTTGAGAACTCTGGCCACAATTCACATTAGTGGCTTTCACAACTGCATAAGCACTGAATCACCTCATTAGAAAAGAGTATTGATTGGGCACAGTTGTTGTGATGACTTAACCTGCTGAATGTCAAGGCAGGTTATAATCAAGAACCAATATCTCTTGATGCCATAAACATGATCGAGGCTGCATTTTGTCAGCTTACTGTCACTCAAAATCTGGGGTGTTTACGGTAAGTGATTTCTAAGCTGTCAAGACATTTCAGTCAAACACAACCCATCAATGATGGGCCGCAAATCATGACACCTCGCCAAGATCGATGGGCAGGTCCAATTATCTGTGCAGGAATAGTTGCTGCTCAGTCCACGCAGTGATTAATGGGAACCTGACAGGATGACACTGCATTGACCTCACATCCTGCCCTTTTCTGTAGACTCATCCTGAAAGGGGAACAGTCTAGGAGGAGGACAAATGCTCCCGTGCTACTCAAGAAACAGCAGCTTACTTGTGCAAGTTATACAATAGATATGCTACTTTCTAGATTTGAGTCCCATTGAACATTTCTGTTATGATCCAGGATGAATTGTGACATTTTGGCCTCAGACCAGTGTCCAGGCTTGTTCAGGCCCTACAAGAGGAATGGGACAGAATCTGACAAGACAGCAACAACCTGGTGCAAAGTATGTGTAACAGATATAAAGCTAGTCACACATAGCATGTGACTTTCACAGTAGACCTTAATATTGTTACTCAGCATTAAGACCTAACTTGTGTAATGAAACAAGTAAAGGTTTATTCCATGCTGAAAAGAGAAGAAACACAACGTCTTGGCTATGGAACCCTCTTCGAGTCACCTACTTGAATTGCTTGTGTAATCTGCTCCAAAAAATGTCAGCGCACATGTGATGAAAAAAGATTAAGTCCATTTCTTGTTAGCATTGTGAATGGTTTGCTTTAATTTTTTAGGAGCTCAGTATATTTCGTCACTTAAATACAGCACTGAAATTTTAACTAGAGCTGTTAAAAGTTGTCCTTTGATGCTTGCACACTGTATTAAAAGACTGTTTGGCTGTGTATAAGAATAGTACCGACTTCTAATTTCTAAGTCTGACCTGGGAATGTTGAGGAAGATGAGGCCCTCAATGTTGGGGAGCTCCACATCCTGCTTGTCCACCTGCAGCTTGAGGTCCTTGTGCAGATTCCGGTTATGACTGAGCTTCTGCAGCCCCACCTTCACATACACCCCTTTGTTGTGAAACCTGGAAGAGGAGGCCAAAGACATGTCCAACAAGCCGTGGAGACAGAAGAGACCACCCTAGAGCCAGAACAGGGCTTTGTCATCAGCCAGCAACAAGGTGGAACTGCCCCTCTCTACCGGACTCAGCTCACAATGCTCCCAACGCGAACTCAAAGATGAGTCACTCCTCCAGCTGGGGTTCACAAAGTGGAAAGAGGCAGACAGCACAACACTAATACTATTATTCTACAGATTTTAAAATAAAAAATGTGGGTCCTAAATTTCAAACACTAAAATAGCATTGCTTCCTTTGGGGATTAGGCATTGGTAAGTATTCTGACTGCAGAGCTCTACATATTTTAGGTTACTGCGTAAATTAAGCCCAAGTCAAATTAATAAGTGCCCAGGCAGATTACAGTCAAGACAGTCTGCTCATGACAATACAGCATCACTGTAAAACAAACCAGGAGTGGCAAGCGGAACAGAAAAAAAAATAGAAACCAAATGAATACTACATTCTGGAACAGTATTTTATGTGTCGGTTAAAGATAATATTTTTTTCCTCATTCTCTTTCATCTTAAAATAAGTTCAGTGTATTAAAAAAAAAATGTTTTAAACAGGTACTTGTTTGTATGCTGCCTATTGGTCAATGAAAAGGCCTAAAAGCACGATTAGCTAATGCAATTCAACATCACAGCACTTGGATGAGAGACATATTAGCAAGACAACCCATATAGTCCCTCTCCACATGAAATAGTTATATTTCTTTAGGTTTTATTTAAAAAAGTAAGCTAACTGAATACAATGCTCATTCTTTGTTTCACTTTTTACTTTGAACAAGAGCTACCTTTTACAAACTAAACAGAATGTACAAGTTCTATTTGTACTTAAATAAAATCCCCATTATTGATATTTCATACAGATTGTAAAATAGAAACTTGGGGTCCTATATTTAAAACACTAAATTACCATTGCTTCCTATGGGGATTAAGCATAGGCAAGTATACTGACCGCAGGGCTCTGTATATTCTAGGTTACCGTGTAAGCTAACAGACAGATTATCAGTAACATGATTAACTTCACTGTAACATACTGTAAGGATGAAGAGATGAATGAATTTTAAAGGCAACAGAAAAGAGTTAATTAAATGTTCTTGTTTCATCATTTTTACGCAATGAAAAACTAGTTATGAAATGTGTTTGTTTTCATTTACTTTCAGTATTAAATGCAACCAACACTTGACATGATATACTGTAACTGAATGCGTGACAGAGATGATAAAATTGTTTGCACTTAATTCATTACTTGGAGAATTCTTTCTGCTTGTTTTCAGGGAAATGTAATGGCCTTTTTCTGGAACACTGCATATCACATGCACTTTATGAAACCTTTTTCAATTTTACGGCCTGAAATTAACTTAAATTTTATAGTTTATGAGCCTCTATATACTGTACATGGAGTATGTGTCAAATCCATAGCACATGTACACTGTTATTGTACAATTGCACATTATACATTTTGATTTCTGTTAGATTTGAGGTCTTGAAACGTTAAGCATATTAAACCATAACTGCACAATTTTACTTGTAAAAAAACAGTTTCAGCTCTGGAATCCTAAGAAGGTTAGATATGATCTTTAACCCTTTGGGATATTTGGAACAAACCCAGGGGGCCAAGGAGAGCTGCTGTTGGCAAAGTTCAAGGAACATTTGTCTGACTTAACAGATTTCGTTGCTGGTTAACTGGAAACTCTGGGTTGTTGGGTGTTCTCCTATTTCATGTATTATGGGGAAAACCTGAAAAATATGTTCACAAAAAAATCTGTGGGATAAAAACATGACTTTCAGAATTCCTCTTTTGTCTCATGATGTTTTCAAAGAGGAATTCAAACAATAGTTGTCTGTCTGACTAAAAATGCCTATAATGTCATTCCCACCTGCGTACCCACATCATAAATCGATGATCAACTGTGTAGAAATCTACAGGAATGCAGCAATTTTAAGAATATTAATATAGCTATTTGGAATATTTATAAAAAACATACACAAGAAGATTTCATAAACAAGTCCCAAGTGCCATTAAAACTCCTTTGTCAATGAAGGCCTCATCCAGATTAAGAATTTAGTGAAAAGAAAAACACTAGGTACAGGGGATACCTCTATGACTGGGAAACACAGAGATACACAGGATATTTAGTTAGGTTTTTTTTATAATGAACACAGATTTTTATGGTCAGCCATTACTTTTTAATGGTTCCACTTTTTTATGAATTGAATGGGTTTATTACTGCCAGACCTCTGCCAGCACAGTTGAATGAGATAAGATGTTCTCCCAGACCTGATTGACACAGACACCTGTTTTCTTTTTCAGTTACATCCTAGTAGGCAAAGTGCAACACGAGGGGATTCTGGTACATTGTAAGCTGAAGATACCCCAGGTGACTGCCACCCTCTCACCTCCTACCAGAGAAAATTTTCAGCAGTACCTGCTATTAAATTTGCCTGGTTCTTCCTCTCTGGCATGGTGGAAATCCAGACTCAGCTCGGCATCAATCCCCAGTCCACAGTAATTACTCATCTGAACGATCTGCAACAGTTTAATGAATGCTTTCAATATTCGGATTGTCTTGCAAGATAAAACTATAATTACTTCACCAACTGCCTAATTACTGCTGCTCATTTTGTGTGCTTTCTGGGCTGATCTGTAGTTACTTTATAGTCTCTCATGAACTGAAAGTTGTATGATTATAAAACTCAATGCCATCGCAACAAACTTTTGATTGGACTCAAGATCTTTTGCTGATTTTTCACAACTAAACATTTACAACAATAAGAGAATATATCAGAAAATGCCCAAACAAATATAATGTTCAACTAATTTCATATTTTTATAGTAACCATAACTCTGGTGTAGACTAGTAAATAGTCTTTTTACTTCCCTGCTGTGTTACTGTTTGAATAGTTTTGTGCATACACAGCATTTTGTAAGTGCTAAACTTGAATATAGTAGACTTATGAGTAAAAAATGTTAGTGCTGAACTTTCTCATTTAAGTTTTAAATTTCGATTTCACTTAGGGTATGGGGGAGTTCTTAAAGTGTGTCTTACATATACTGTATGTACACAATTAAGCATTAGGGCACTAAAACAGATTTGTGTGTTTTAATCTAAGGGTTGTAATTTTGTGAATGAGCACATTTTGCATTTCTGCAATGTTTTTATCCCTGACAATCCTAAAGCTTTAGCTTTAGTAGTAGGAGATGAGTCTCTTCATTCACCATGCAAGGACTGTGGTGCATAAGACCGTGTGTGGCAAAGGCACATCACCAGATATGCAGCTGAAGAAAGCATGACAAATGCTTACACATTCATCATAAAATCTTACAATTGTATTAGATATATTTTACTTCCTAAAAATTGAGAAAAAACTTGGGATCACAGCTAATACAAGGTGTGTCAGACAGCCTTAGAAAGCACGGGTTACCTTAGGTGGCTCCAAGATCCCATTTTCTTTCCCATCATCCACCACCTCTTGGGCATCCAGCAGTATGGTCCAGCGGTCCATCTGCACCTCATCCGCCTCGTCCACAGCGACAAGGATGTTGTAAGGGTCCTCCCCACTGTACCCCGCCCCCCAGCGCAAAACCCTGGCCAGGTCATTGCCTGCAAAGACAGAGACGGTGACGGTTTTTCACTGAGGGAATCCCAATGCATTATTAACTCAAGTACAGAGTCAACTAGGTGAGGAAATGAGGAATTATTTTAACACTTCAGCTTAAAAAGAAAATCTAGGTAGGCTAGACTGCAGAAGCTTTAAGCTCAGTTAATAAAACGATTTGCAGTGAACACAGTCTGGCACCTGCCACCGTAATGCGGCATTGGTTTAGAATTTCTGGTCCAGAGTGAAGACTGCCACCTATCGGTCTACTACCACCACTTTCTCTACAGCATCTTGATAGTCCTCACTGAGTCCCTACCTCAGTCCAATCTAGGTCTAAGAGAGACTCAGAATGTCACACAGCGTGAGTGTGGGAAACAGCAAGACAAATTTTTCAGGTCATGAGAATTTGTCCAAGAATACTAGTTGAACAGTTTTGTTAGTTACTCTCTGTCCTACTTTAGGCGATTGCTTACCTAAGACTAGATGACATTTTTATTTCAGTACTCTTACTGTCTGCTACTAAATTTACCCACATCACAAATCTAGTGAACTAGAAACTAGAAGCACCTAGTGTGTTGGTACACTTAGAAGAATAATGCAAACTTTTTGTGGAAAAAGGTAAATTGTACAACTACAGTTATCCAGTTACATTTAATCAATTCAATTTATTTTCTAACTGCTTTATCCAATTCAGGGTCACGGTGGTGATTTGCGGGTGCAGGGCAATATAGAACTTGGACAAGACACCAGTCCACTGCAGAGCACACACAGTCACAATCATGCATACACTCACAACAGGGCCAGTTTTCCCAGAAGCCAATTAACCTACCAATATGTCTTTGGATTGTGGGAGGAAACCAGAGCACCCAGAGCAAACCCACAGAAACATAGGGAGAACATACTGTACATACTCTATACAGATTGTACCCGAAGAAATGAATCCAGAACTGCAAGGCAGCAAAGCTAACCATAGATCCTTTGTGCTTCCCCTATACCTATAAAATTTAGTGTAAAGGAACTACTAGATTTAATTGTAATTTTTTAACATTAAATTGTCCATATAAGATTTAACTACTTATACAATTCAAAAATTCCCATGTAAAGACTACAGAGCTAAAAATGCCTGAGACTACTACAACAAAGATAATAATCTTATTTTAAAGCAATTTAATGATTTTCAAGAAACACAAAGCAGTGATATAGAACAATTCTGACAAAAATAAAAAATCCAAGTTAAACCTGGTCACAGATTACAAAGTGATTTGAGGGATACCAGAAGATCCTGACCTGCAATGTTAAGGCTAGAATGAGCAACCAGATCAGTAAATCTTCTTAAGAAATAACATCTGAACTCAATTATACCCACTGTTTATTGCATGACTATTTGACTAAAGTTTATTATGATAACTTGCATTTCCTCTTTTTTGGTATTGTTCATGACCGTACAAAATGCACATAAAACAAATATGTAATGAAAACCAGGAAAACAGACTGAAATATTATGTGGTTTTCAGGGCTGCTGTGTGCTTTTTACCCTCCTTACTTTATTTTGTGAATATGGTTTAAGAGAAGGAAATCTGAAAGAACACAACCAATATTCCCTCGCTCTACCACTACACTAGATGGGCGTAGCGCATTTACCCAAAAAATAATAAAGGGGATTTTGCCCACTTCCATTTAAAACTGGAAATCAGACTCCCAAAGAAGTTTGATGCATTTCAGGGCTCAGGAGCTTTGACCCTTGCATAACCCCGTACAGACGTAGCAGAAAAGCAAAACCATTTTTTCGGTATCCTCCACACCTGTGTATGCAAGTGTCATCCGCACATGACAGATCTGGCTTCTGCTCTTTGGTTAGACACAGATGGTAAGATCTGAACTCAAACTGGGGGGTTTAGCCTCATTCTCACCTGTACCCAGGGGCACTATGCCAATGGCCGGCTCTGAGCACGTCAGCTTGTGCCGAACTTCCTCCAGCACACCCAGTACCCAGCCCACTGTGCCGTCCCCTCCACACACCAGGATTCGGAAATACGGCACCTCCCGGAAGGTGTGCAGCCTGGAAAGAGAGAGGAAACAAGGATGACTGAAGTGCAATTTGTCTTTCATCTACACTATAACATGCAGAACTTTCTATGGGTAACAGAGAACGTCCCACAGTGACCTTGAGAATGATTAGTCTGGCCCTGTTGGTTTGTCAAAGAACATGCCAAGACGTCTTTCACCACCTCCATAATTACAAGATATGACTTCCAATTACTCTGCAATGCGAAGCATTTCCATCCATTCCAATGTGATGATTTTTTCCCCCAAGAAACAATAATGGTATTTTTTCCATTAAACTGCCATTAAATTGCCTTTGGAAGAACTGAGAGGTTATTTTCAAGATTTCAAAAATAAATATTTAACCTGATACTTTGCTCTAATTTGAACATACTTTGAACATATTATAGAACATAAAAAACAATGGAACATAAAAAATGCTCCTTCAATATATGATCATGTTGCATCTCTGATCTTCTAGTGATGTACTTTGACTCTTCAAAGAGGGAGAGGATCGGCAGGTGTTCTAAATTGCAACATTCTTCATCTTATTAATTAAAAATTGTATGTATTGGAAAACTCAGTAAATCTGAGCTATAAAAATCTGGTTTCCGAACATGTCACAGAGGAAAGTAAAAATTACTTTAAGGGGAAATGCTTCAGTTCAGGGGTTAAAATTGCATTCTAAATACAATGTGTACAAACATTTAACACAACCATTATTTCATAAAGAACTTACACACAACAAATTGACTTATTAAATAAAAATGTCATGTAACATTATCAGGGGTAAGTTCCAGGTTAAGCACAACCTACTAATGCTATGGTGATAAACTGCAGTTTAAAAAGAATATACAGAATGTAATTCACAAACTCCAGGCTAAAGTGTTACAATTAAAATTACACACATCACACAAGAACACTGATGTTACCTGCATTCAGACTAACTGTTTTGGTATCAAGAAAGAGAAGAAAGGGATAATTAAATAATTTGTATAATCCTGATATGATAACAATTATATAATATTGTAAACTGAGACAAAAACAGTTACTACCTAGTGACAGATTTCATTTGTTTAAATACCTCTTTGCAAAACCTTAAAGAACGAAGATTGTTCATGAGTCAGTATTGAGCACTAGTCAGTAAAACAGCACCCAAACTGTTTGGACAGTGGAAAGAGGGGAAAAGGTTCTGAAACAGACAGGCTAATTTGACACTTGACTTTTATTTAGAAAAATGAGCTCCTGTAAAATTGTAATTAAAGAACTTTTAAACTATAAAAAAAAATTAAGAACAGTAACCATAGTTAAATATTGTACTGATAACTGTTTACTAGTTATAGTTATGAATGGTGATATTTTTATTCCTTTTGAAGAACTTTTGCTGTCTTTCTCCAGTCTCTTCACCTTTTTCATAAACTCTAGTTTTTTTTGTAGGTGGCTGTAAGTTGAAATTGAGTCACTTTAAATCATGCTGGTTGATTACATTTTACCTGCTATCTAGCTACTGTGCAGTCAAAGTTATATTCTTAATCATTTTCCTTTTATAAGACTTCCTCAGGAGCTGTCAAATATAGTCTCCAGTTCAATACTTATGACTGTAGTAGGCATTGACTAGAGGTTTTATTGAAAATGCCCTAGTGATTACTTTGAATTTCCACTTTGGTAGTGTGTTTCATTTTTATTTACCCTGTCTTTTCAAATGTGACCTTAAGTCTGTGGTGCATTTTGGGTACAAATAAACAAAACACCCTTCTTAATTCAATTAACCAGTTCATTTAAAAAGGAAAATAAATACTTCTAGAAAGACATAAAACAATTCTTGATGATAGCATGCTATGACCTTGCCAATCACCACCATATGCAATGTTCAAATATAATTATTAAGTTGTACTTAGTTTCTAGTACTGAGTGCTATGTTTTAAATCAATTATTTTTTTCTTACTTTTATTCAGCATCAACTGAAAGTGGTGGGAGGTATTTGTATTACATTTCTCCCCCCTGGTTTGGCAGTGCCGATGATATTAGCAGATCAGACCATTAAAACTGTTGTCCGGAAGTTGATAGAAGACAAAACTGAAAATTTGAAATTGTGCTCTGAAGTAGAAGCTTTTGTAAAAGTAACAAAGAATTAAAACACACCGGGAGATTTACTTTATACATTATTTCATATTTTGTTTCCATAGGACCTTAACGTAGTCAAAATCTAGCAAGATTATATGATGTATCTTTACCCGGCTAAAGGTCCTCCACTGGTCAGTTCAAAGACTTGGTGAGGGTTAAGTAGTTTTCTGAAACTGTAGAGGAGGTCGCGACCTTTAAGTCCGCCACTTTTGGGATTTACAAATACAAGCAAGGGGCAGCAATCCCGCGGCAGTTTCTTATGCTACAAAAAAAATGGAAAAAAAAACAATCAGTGTGTTACATCTTCTCTAGCCACAAATCTGTCCCTCCACTTTTGGACAACCGCTTAATCCAATATGGAAAGCAAGCAATGGATTCAAGGCAAGACACACCCTGGAAGGGACGCCAGCTGATCATAGGGCACACACACAAACACAGGCACAGACTCGCATGAGTTCCAGTTTTCCCAGAATCCAATTAACCAACCAGCATGTCTTTGGACTGTGGGACAAATTCAGAGCCCTGGGTGGGAAATCCATGGGAACTCAGGAAAAACATACAAACTCCACGCAGGAAGCATCCCAGGTCCAGAATTAAACCAGGAGCGCCAACACTGTGAGGCAGCAATGCTAACCTCTGCACCACTGTGCTGCCCCCAGTCTTTAATAAATCAGATATTTGGTTGTATAAAATGAATGAGTTTTATTTAATTATTCTTTTGTTTAGCTAACCTTATTAAGTATTTAAGAAGTCATCATACAGTAGTTCGCATTCCATACTGATACACGACAGCAGGTGTCACTATTTACTGATGTGAAACTGCCACAGTAAGAGATAAGACAAGACTAAGAATGCAATACTTTATGTCTGCACTAGAGTATGCAAGAGGTCTTTGAAGTCCAATTCAGTCATCAACACAGCAGGTAAAAACATTTGCTGTGTTTCAAGCTATTGGGTTGTAAAACCCAAGTAATGCTCTTAGAATTTCATTTTTTTTACGCATTATAAAAAAAGCAGTGAACAATTTTCTTTTAGTTCCAGTTTTAGACAAAACATGCCATATTCATGACTCCTAGAAAGTTAGAAATATGTGTCAAAAGCACAAATGATCAAAAGCTGCTAATGTAAATTAAAATAATAATGATTTATTTGTTACTGCTGCTTAACAAACACTATCACGGCTAAATTCTGCACTCAAAGAAATGAAAATGGGAGAAAAATAGTTTACCATAATTTCAGGAATGACTAACGAATACAGCTGCTTGCCGTTGATTGTAGTGTCCTTGGCTAGCATGTATATCCTCTCAGCTTCCGAAAAACAGGATATGTCCAGTGCCACAGCTCCTAAAACACATTCACCAGGATTTAGTTTGCCAAGAGCAAAAGAGGTTTATGACCTGTTGTACAATGTACATCCTTCACCATATTTCCATATTCTATGATACCTTCTAAAGGCATTTTTAAAAATGTATAATTGCCTGTTGTTTTTGTTCTATCCACCCCATTTCGGAATAGCCAGATGTGGGTTTTTCACATCTAAGTGTCTTGTGACCCCACATATAGTGTAGGGGAGAATGAGGGAGTATAAACAGACTGCTTCAACCCAACCTCCTTCAAGACACTTGTGTCTATTTAACACATCCCAGACAGCATCACATGTGTACCACAGCCTGGGAGGCTGCAGGGGTCACTGTGTCACTGAGAACCGACAGAGACCTTGATCACTAGTCCACCCTTCCCTCAGAGGTGCTTGTCTTCACGGGGAATCCTAGTCACAGCTGGTTGGCGGTCTGACCCAGGCTCGAACCCGTGACAACTGGCTGAGCCATCCTGGAGGCTCTCCAGAGACGTTATAAGCAAATTAGTTTAAAGAAAAAACAGATTCTGAAAACAAAAGTATAAAACCCTTAAAATACAAAACTTTGGCTGGCATTAATGACAACACCCTCCGACAGAGCAAGAAGAAATTCAAGAAAGAATTTAAAGCAAGAGAAAATGGGAAAAACCAACTGTATGATAGAAAAGGGACATACACTAGCCACTTGCTGTGGATTAGTCAGCACTAGATTGTATAGGTAATTTGCAGGAGAATTATTCCTCTTCAGCAGTGCTGGCAGATTCCCTTCTGTCAAAAAGCTGCAGCTAAATGACTAAATATCTAGCCCTACATTCCTGTGACACACTAAGCAAAGAAAAAAGGATAAAAAAAATAAAACCCTTAACCCAAAGCTATCTTGGGAATTCAAATAAGTTATTAATCAGGTGGGCCTCGTTGAGCACAAAAGCTTTTCTGTGGGTGTAAAGAATCACAGATGCTGACATTAAAGCTTGGGGTAATAAGTGAATCACAGGTAGGACCTATGATTTCCCAGACTGACATCTTACAAAAACGTGACAGCAGTAACTTTGTCATACATAATATGCAAAGTGTACAGTGCAGACGTTAGTTCACAGACAAACAAGAGGACAGGTGGAGAAATAAAACCTAAAGAGACTATCGCACCTATTTTTTCTGATAATAAGCTTCTGGTCAAACCCACCAAAAGAATTTTGAAGGCTAAAAGCTTGAAAGAAACACAAAAGAAATTTGACTTTGTTTTTAACCCCCACATGTGGACACTACAGTTTAGTTCAGTCTCGAGATATGTGATGCTTTATTAGGCACTGAAAGCTGTAAACATGTTCTCCACTGCCAGTTTTGAATAAGAGCTGCTACCAAATGAATGGACATACTGTACATTATATTTTGTCCAGAGTAGAGTGGCTTTAGTTCAAACTGTTTTTAATTCACAGGGTTAAAGGCACAGGATTTTTGTGACATACACGACAACTGACCCACCTTGTCCTGTATAAATGTGAGCAAGAGAAACCAGATGACCTAAAAAACAGAAAACAAATCAAATTGTTGACGGCTTACCTATAAAACAACTGCTATGGTATGAAGTATGCTACAGTATGAAATTCACTGGATTTTAACCCACCCCAATCCAATGTACTTAAAAATGATATTAATTTCAAAAGGCTTCATAATTTCTCAGATAATGACTGATCTTTAATAGTGAAAAGCTATAAATAAAACTGTTCATCATAAAAGAACAATAAAAGTGTAAGGATTATTGAATCATTATCGTATTGTATGACAGAAGATATTCTAAAGCATACTAATTCTATAAAAACTATGTACACAAAAGTAAAATGTAAAGCAAAGTATTTCAGAAAAAAAACTGCTGTGCAGTATTAATTTTCACTTTTATGTCTCCGCATGACCTCAAAAGTCAACTATTTGGAAACCTACATCCTGAAACTGGAAGAGACATTAAAAAGACGACACACGTGTAGACCCCAGCTTACAACTGATAGCTTTGTCCTGTGGTGCAGGGATCATTGTCTTGACTTGAATGTTAGTAAAACAAAAGAAAATGCCCATCAGCCTTGGAAGAACACCTCACAGTCCTAAAGCCATACTCATCAATAGCAGTATAGTGTGAACAGTTACACATCCCTTTGGTATTATTATTGATAACAAACTTAGTTTTGGTGAAAACTGTGAAGTCATCTCAAAATGTCAGTCTAGATTGTATTTTTTACATAAACTGAGGAAAGTGAATTCTAATTTATCTGTTCTGCACAACTTTTATAAATGAATTCAGCATTGCACTCTGGTTTGGTTCTTTTACCATTGCAGTGGTATCTCTAAGATAATGGGCACTATGCAGCACGGTCTTAAAGACTTATATTATCTGAACATACAAAAAGGGCAGTGATATTGGCCTTGACCTTACTCACTCCCTCTGTAGTCTGTATGCCATTTTACCATCTGGATGCAGGACACAGCCCCTGCCTATGAAGGCTAAGCAGACCTTTTTAGCTTCATGTCTGCGTCCATTAAACTGCTGAATTCTAAGGGTTTCCCCTATGTCCTATTCTTCACCATAAAAAAGGAGATGCTTAAAATAATAGACATACCTTTTCCCTCCTATCCTTTTTTCACCAGCTTTCCTATAATTAATTCACCTGTTTCATAATATTAGTGGGTATACACAGTATATAATACACTGCACTGCTGACCATATTTTTTATTAAAGTGCGTCCTGTTTTTATGCTACATGGATTTGGAATGTGTTTTTTGTATGTCTGTATGCATGTTTGAAGGATGTGTGTTTTAATGAACCCAGCAACACAAATGAAGATCCTCGTGGAAAAGTAAAGTTCTTCTAAGTCGAAGTCAAAGTTCACAATGTGCACTTTGTTCCCATGACAAAAAAACTAAATGTTTTAAAATCTTTTTGGGGTCCACACAAACAATCCAAGTGGTCCCAGAGTCAAGCTTGAGTTCTGAGAAATAGACCAAAAGCACCATTCGAAAATTCAATAATCTGGTTTTAACTCGTTAATGGGTTTGACCTAGGGGTCTTTTTCAAGGAGTGGGTCCCTGAAAAATCAGGGTGACACCAATCAGAGGACTTTTTATGATGATTCATCCTCGGTTATGTTTGCACAAAGCATGTCTGCTCTTAATGGATAAACAAATAAGCTTTCTCATCAGTTTAACCCTGGAAGTTTTGTGCTGGTTTGCACTTCCCACATGTGTACACTCACTCTTGATGGCAAGGTGCTCCTGAAGCAGTTTTGTGTACTCGCTGTTGTTCAACTGGGCCGGTAGGCCGCCCACCAGCAGGGATACCTGGACCACTGTGTTCTTCTTCTCCACAATGTAGAACCGGGTCTGGTTCATCTGCCTCAGAGAGGTCTGGCAGATACACACAATTTAAATTCTTCAAAGACACATTCATTGCAAAATAAGCAGTCAAACAGTCACTGTTGATAGCGTTCTATGTGTGTGTGTGTGTCACAATAAATATTTTCTTGAAACATTTAAATACATGTGCAAGAGAACATTTTTTTCTGGTCACAACCTTATAAAGGATCGGATGTGTGTGTATTCTACCCAAACTCTGTAAAATTGACTTAGAAAAGGAAATCTATGCACTCGTAAGAAGATGTGCATTTGCATTGTGAAAATGAGGTGTGGAGACAACTAAACTGTAAAGCACAGAGGACTCATCCTATGTGAAGAAAATAAGAAAATAGGTTTTATGATTTGCTATTAGACATTTCTACTTTTTAGAAGAGAAATTAGCTATTTAGCAGTAAACCCAGATTCACATTCAACGTCACGTACAGTGAACTCACTGAAATACTGTAATATCTATTAATATACACACTACTGTAATTTCTTCTTGACAGAGACATACCTTTGTGATCTCCTGAAATTTCAGCCATTTTGTTTAAAACTTACTTTTATAGCTGACAGGTCTATGTTGTAGTATGAATGTACCCTTTTAACTTCATAGTTATACAAAGAGAAATAAATTATATCAATGACCATTTGTATTTGTATGAACGGGCGGAGCGGTGACTCTGTGGCTAAGGATCTGCGCCGGCAGAGGTATCCTACTCCGTTGGGCCCTTGAGCAAGGGCCTTAACCCCAACTGCTCCAGGGGCGCTGTACAATGGCTGACCCAGTGCTCTGACCCCAAACTTCACTCTCTGTGTGTCTGTGTCTCATGGAGAGCAAGCTGGGGTATTTGAATAGACGAATTCCTAATGCAAGAAATTGTATTGGGCTAATAAAGTGATGTTGTTATGTTATCCTTTGTATAAATGCAAAGTATATGTAGAAGGCCTTGCATCTCAATATTCACCTGTTCTCCACCACAAAGCAGGGCATGAGAATGGGCTACTTGTTAGAAAAATCTTTTCAATTACTATGCACATGTTCTCTCAAAACTGACATTTTACACCACTTTCTTCAATTGATTAATCATTAAGGAATTTTTGTTGGAACATTTAAAATGAACACCCAACAATGAAATTTAACTGGTAACTGTGAATGATTAATGAATACAATACTTCATATGAGGTGCTCATTATAACTCACTGAGTTATCATGTTTTTGAAAATTCAGATTAATTCAGATGTGAATTAAAAGTTTTAAATCGCAAGCTTCTCACTCAATTTTTAATGACAAGCATTAATTACAGAATGATTATAGAAAACAGTAATGACCATTTGCATGAACTGTTAATTATAAATTGTAATACCTGCTTGCGTCTTAGA
This sequence comes from Lepisosteus oculatus, assembly GCF_040954835.1. Taxonomy (NCBI): domain Eukaryota; kingdom Metazoa; phylum Chordata; class Actinopteri; order Semionotiformes; family Lepisosteidae; genus Lepisosteus; species Lepisosteus oculatus. The sequence goes on from NC_090696.1 coordinate 60,072,168, forward strand.
AGATTTTTGGAGAGCAGTGAATAGATTTGTTTTCCTTTTTGTCTTGTTTAATCTTTTTATGTTCTTAAGTACCTTTCGAATGTCTTGAATTTTCTCCAGCAGAAGTTCCTGATTCGTCAGCACTTGCCGTTGAACTGTAAAAGAAACAAACACGAACAGGAACAGGTGTTTTTTCCCCACAAATCTAGAACCTCCAATTACTGCAAATGAAACTGTATAAAAATTATCAACTACCTCTTTTCACTCTAGACATCTGCAGATTTGCTTTGACATTTACTGTACATTTCACCTCAAAATTTTATTGAATTGCTATTGATATTTGGTTGCCATTCTAATGTTTACATTCCAGTGGAATAAACACAGGGCTGTCCTGTTAGACACATCAGCACAGCCTCAGAACTCTTTGCATTAAGTCTACCATGCAAATCAGCAAACCTTCTCTAGCCCAGCATGGAACATAACCTGACTGCATAACGGGATTTTGTCATAAAGATGTTCCTTTGCCAAAAAATTAAGACTTTGTTGCTAGACCAGGCTGTGAAGGTAAACATCTGTTTCCCATCTAATTTCTATGACATGTCTTAACAGTCTGGCATCTGCTGCAGTTTGGAATGTCATGGATTTAACACCGATTTTTAATTTAAGTTGCCTATTTAAAAACATTTTTTAAAAACATTTTAAAAAATGTCTCGCCATTCTATCATCACCATATCTTTATCTCAGTTGACCATTACACAACTTTACATTTACAACTAAGATTTGGGATACAAATATTAATGACAAAGGAACAGACCCAGGCTTTACCTTGCTTGCTGCCCATGTAGACCTCTACCAGATTGAAACCTTCAGGGTCTTCTTCCTAATCAGATATAAAGGAGTCAAAGACACATAGTTAAACACTTTTTTGGGGTAACTCAGAACTACACTTTTGTTGTTCTCTGTCTATATAAAGAATTAAGAAAGGGATATTGCTATGATTTATCTGAAATGAAAAAAAACAATAGAATATGAGAAAACACAAAGTATAAGTAGTGCATCGCAATATTTATCTCCCCTTCTCAAGCAGGGCTTGAGAATTGTCTACCTGTTGAAAAACTATCTTCAATTCTGCATGTTCTTTCAAATCTGGCACTTAACAGCACTTTCCTAAATTGATTAATCATTGAGGAACTTTTGCTGGAACATTTAAAATGAACTATCTATAGTTCCTTCAGTTCAGAAGCCAATACTTTGAGACTCTCCAAGAAACAGATGGATAAGACTCTCAAATCAATACTCTTAACGGAAAACAAATTAGATGGGTCGAATGGCCTCCTCTGAGTCTTTCTTATGTTTTTCTCTCTACAATCCCCACAATTCTATGGCCTGGCAGAACTTTAGAATCAAAAAGTGTGGCGTGGCTTTGTAACTCTCTATAAAATGTACTTCAGTAATTCCATCGTACTTTTAGTACAGATTTACTTGGTAAGATTTTGCTTAAAGGTAAAAGCTAATGTCCAGTGTTCTTTTACCAAACCGGATACATTTACAGTTTTCTAATTTTAGATAAATAAGGCTTTATCTACACTGACAATTTACGAATAATCTTATTATTATAGATTCTGTTTCAGTGAGATGAAGGAATTCCTGAGATTTACCTGTTTTCCAAGCTGCTGAAGAACGTCTCTGATAACTGAATCCACTGTGCTTGTCTTTTTTAGGGAGATGGAGATATACGCCACTCCAAGTCTGGAGCACGAAAAGAAGAGAAACTAGCTTGGACACATTCTTTGGCATTTCATCCAACATTTAAACATGTCAACAACCGGAATATTCTACTAGAAAAAAAAACCCCAAAATATTTTGCCCTAGATCAATATGTTTGACACTTTGCTAATCGGCAACATTTTGGTAAATCATCATACTGGCAAACTACACTGAACTTTTCCATCTCCACAGAGACACATTCACAGCAGTAATTATGTTGCTCATCAAAGGGTTAGTGTTTGAAATTTTGATATACAACCGCACCCACCGAAAGAGAGAAATAATAAACAGTGGTAAATAAACCAGTATTGTTGTGGAAATGCTTAAACATGAGAGTTAAACTTGGAATTTATACAGATAAAACGACTATTACAAATAATCCTATACTACTTAATGGAGTCATATCCCAGGTCTTTATTATAACCATTCAAAAGATGTTGTACATGTAAGCAGGGCTCCTCTCTTTGGAACATGGATAAATCATTGCACATGCAAAAAAAAAACTTTAATCCAATAACTGCTAAGAAAATACCCCACAAACTATTCGGTCTACACTGACTTCAACTTGGTGTTTTAAAGTCAACCAACCCCTATTTTTAAAGCAAATTACAAAGCATTCTATGCATACTAAAGCCACCCCCATCAGCTCTGCTCAACTTCGCCTTTATGGCATTGCATTTAAATCTGAAGAATTCTACACACCCTGTGGCTTTTCAAACAATAACTGTGGATGTGGATAGAAATGCTTAGTAACACAACAAAACCTACGGGCACATTCTTTTGGATCACGATTAGTTTTGAAAAACAAAACTAAATATGACAAACACAAACAGAATTGCCAGCCGTCTAAGATGCACATATAACTTAAGAACCTGAAACACGACCCAGTCCTTACTTCATATTCAGAGACACTGTACTTCTACTCTTACAACACTTTTCAATTACCACCTGTTTTTTTATGGGGAATGAGCTGAAAGATACGGATTTTTGAATAATGAACTAGAAAGCTTCAAGAAACACTTTTTCTCAGATGTATTAGTTCTCATATGACAAAGGAGACACAACCGGGACATACGTAAACTACCAAATAACCTTAGCAAAAACACTTAAAAACAGTGATTCTAAGGCCACACAAAAGCCATGACTTAAGACTGATTAAAAAAAGAGGTTCTGCTTTAGGTAAGGGGTGTGCAGCACTGGCTTACAGTACAGAGACTATAGATCTTCTCGTTTTGTCTCAGGTGAATCTTAAATGACCTAATGTGATCAGTTGATCTAGGAGGAGCATGGTACAGTGGCACAGTGTTCAGTCCCTGGGGTGCTATCTACGTGGAGATTGTACGTTCTCCCCACGTTTGTGTGAGATTCCTCTGGTTTGTTCCCACAGTCCAAAGACATACTGGTAGGTTTACTGGCCCTGGTGTGAGAGTGTATGTGCTTGTGCCTGTCTGCGCCCTAGGATGGACTGGCATCCCACCCAGGGTGTCTTGCGCCCATTGCTTGTGGGGATAACCTCTGGCTCCCTCACAATCCTGTACTGGAAAAAGGGGTGACAAAATAGATGGAAGGATGAAGAGTCAACAGGCTCGTCAGACCTCTGTTCATTTTCTTACTTAAAGCTACTGATAAAAACTGCAATGCACCGCACTGTAAGTGCACTTAAGAAGCTGGTTGCTTTACAAATCCTCTGCATATCTGTGAAAAACACAACCCTTTTCATTGCTTCAAATGACCTGAAAAACAAAGCAATAAAAACATCGAGGGATCTTAGAGGGAGATTTCACTCTCATGTACCCAAGGTCTGGCAAAAATGAACCATTTGGACTTGCCACATTCCATGTTGAGCAGTCTGCTGTTTTATTGATTTAGTATTCACAACTTAAAAAGTTATATTTGCTATGGGAATAAAACCACTTAGCAATGTGCGATTGATTCAACATGAAATTTGGAGTGCACTTATGCACTACTCTGTCTGCACAAATACTCACGCTATGATTAAGCAGGCCAAGGAAAAAAATCCAAAACTTCTAGTGTCCTGTTACTTATTTGCTGTTAATACTAATCTGCTGGCTTTAACATTATGTATTCCTAATCCCTGAGAAACAATTGCAAGAAAGGCCAGTTTACCTTTAAATTAAATTAATATCATTTTTAAATATGCCGTCCAATTTGCAGTACTCAGATGCGTAAAATCACTCCACTTTACAGCTATGCCCATACCCACTCTGAGACAGCATGGACCTACAGACACACTCCTGCTCATTTTAAGATGCAATTCAAGTACCAAAGAGGAGTATTTATGTCATAATGTCAGTTAGTGACTCCCTAACATCAGTCACTAACTGCTGGACCCCGGCTGCCATCGTCCACTCTGCCCCGGTGACACTCTGCCAAACATGAGCCACCACTGGGGGGGATCCTGGTCACTGCTGTCTAGCGACTCAGTCCAGACTGAAACTAGCTGTGTCCCAGGCTCAGAGCTCAAACTGCTCAAGTTTTGCTCTCAAATACTAAACAAACATGGCAAAGAAGGGCTCATAGTGGAGTTACGCATGTTTAACTGAAAATCCCAAGGTGATGCTTGTTAAGCCCCAGCCTGAGAGTGAACAATGTCCTAGCCTCCAACGAAGACGGTGAAACTCACTTCAGCCAGCCTGCGTAGATCTTGAGCACATCGCTGTCCTTCAGCTTGGCTCGCAGGATCCAGGCCTCTGGCATGTAGTCTTTGAACACGGACAGGGCCTTGTTGTCGGTGGCCCCGTTGCGGTTGATGATATCTTCACTCACGAGCCCTTGCTGCCCGTAAATCTGGAGTTCGTAGTCCTGGGGTTCCTCAGGGATGTAGAAAGCTCGTAATGCTGCTTCCTGCAGGAGCCACACAGAGGTCATGCCACTTCTAGTACTCAAACTTTTTTCATAAATTTAGAATCGCTAATTCTTTGATGTTTTAAAGCCAACCAATTTGGCAACCTAAAGGTTTCTATTTACATCACTGTGGAAAGCCTCCTGAATTCAGTAAAATAACCACAATTTAAGGAAGATTTCTTCATTATAACTATATATGAAAGTTCACATAAATATTTGTTCGATTTGCAGGGATTAAAGCTGTGTATTGCTATTGCAAGTTATAAACCAGTAGCATGTTTTATTTAAGAACAAAATCAAAAGATTTCTCTAAGTGCATACATGTGTAAAAGCAACAAACTGTAACTGATCTGAAGTTTCCTTTCACATATCCAACATAACCTTCAGCAAGTGACCTTGTTGTTGTACAACAGCATCTGTCTTCTGCTTCTTCCGGTATCCAAATCTTTTGGCGTGTGGATCAAGCAGTGCATTTTTCATCTCATGGTGCTTTGAGAGATATACAACAGTTGCCAATAGGTGCACTGCATTTCTTCCACATTATGTGCATTTTACAGTCTTATCAGGACTGTGCACCCTGTGTGGGTTGTAGGGGCAACACCAGACCACACTCTGGACACAATGCTGACAATTTGTGTGTGACCGTGTATAAATTTATTTCTGTACTGCTTTCACCAGCTCAGCAACAAGGTTCTTGAGCATGCATCATACCGGGGAGAAGTAGGACAGAATGTGCTGTGGTATGCAACACGACTATCCACATTCTGGAGTCTACATCCTCCAAAAAAGGATCGGGTCGGGTGACTCTTTTTTCCCCCAATCAGCTGTCAGTTGGAAACAGAATTGGGTTTCAGAATGAACATGCTTATGGAGGAAACTCAAAGGAGTGACTGAATTGTAGCACCTGTATCCCAGCTGGTTCATCTTGAAAGGGCAAAAAAGCTACTTTCCTGCATTTGTATTTGATTGTAAACAAATCCTTCAAGTCCACTGGGAAATATAAGTTACCTCAAATGTATGAAGGGCAATCAACCCAGGTATCAATTGAGAGTACACATGTAAAAACTGGTCTGGGACTGTGGTCTTGTCTGGGAATTTAGAAGTATCTGGAAAAGAAGACTTCGAACTTGCAGATTCTGCTCTGCAATGCAAATTGCTGTCTACTGCAGCAGGGCTGAGATTTCCTGAGATGGCAAAGTGACTAAACTTGGTTCCCAGACCACTAGTGCTGAGACTAAAATTGAGCCTCTTCATCTAGTTGAGTTTGAATTTCTGACCTTGAACACTACTCTGCTGCCATTACCTCTGCTGGAAGAGTTTATTATATATATATAGTTTTGCTAACAGCAGAGTAGGCATGTCCTTCAGACTAAACTAGACTTTTACCTAAGACCATCTCTGCTCTTGATGCAAATCAGTACATTGAGCAGAAGGCTTTCTTTTCCCCTGCATTCACATCAGGTATGGAGCTGTACCTGCATACACATAGCCCTGTCTAGCATCAACATGCAATCTACAGTGCACAGCAGATTAGACAACTGGTTTGTCTGATTTGGAAAGAAATACCAGTGCCAAGCAGTATCTAAACTGCAACTGCCCCATTGGCTCACTTACACAATTAAACCTGACAATGGGAAATAATAATAATAATAATAATAATAATAATAATAATAATAATAATTGCTTACACTTATATAGCGCTTTTCTGGACACTCCACTCAAAGCGCTTTACAGATAATGGGGACTCCCTTCCACCACCACCAATGTGCAACATCCACCTGGATGATGCGACGGCACCCTTAGTGTGCCAGAACGCTCACCACACATCAGCTATCAGTGGGGAGGAGAGCAGAGGAATGAAGCCAATTTATAGATTGGACCTTCCTCCACTAAAATAGCTTTTATCCTTGCCTCTGTTCCATGGGTATCAGTTCAAGAAATCTTCAAAGCGGTAGTTCAGTCCTCACTGCTGACATTCATTATGTTGAAATGGTTCAAATAATGGAAGTTAGCATCATTGTCCTTGCGAAAGCTTGGGGATACATATATCATGAGACAATGGTTGCATTTTTGAAAGGAAATATTAGGTTGCTGTCATAACTGTGGTTCCCTGTAAACAGCAATACAGCCTTAGACATCGCAGTGTTCTTCGTCATGTCTCAGAGTTAAGATTGTGGGGTTCTCTGTACAGATACAATTAGCTACAATTCTGGGACCTGTACAGAGGTCTCATTCGATGAACAAGCTAAACTTGCAAAAAATGCACATAACTGAAGTGGCTTGGGTATCGAACTCTTAAGGACAGGTTAGTTCATCACAGGATTACTCAGTACTGTGGCTTGTTCAGGGAAACAGGGTTGTAAGGGTAGCCAGTGAAACTTCTGTTCTCCCAGTCTTTTGGAAGAATGGCTTTTGAGACCAGGCTAGATCAGCAAATGAAAAGAAAAACTAATGCAAATAGTATTTTAGCATATAACACAGAAGTTTTACTTTTAGGTAAGATCAGAAATGGAAGCATCTTTGTGGATGTCCACCTGTAGAACCTGGGTACAGGCACACCACATACAGTACAAGACCACTGCTGTACGTTATGGAAACCCCGGAGTAGATTTCTCTAGTGCAATAAATAGAATCATAAAGAACCTAAACAGCAACCAACTGTTATGAGTGAGAGAAAAACAAAGCAGCCTTACAACCACTTCCTCATTCTTCGTTATTCGGGGAATGGATACAAGGCGAAACTGGTTGCGCTTTACTGCATCATCACCATCAAACACCTTGAGAGTTTGTTTGCCTGTAAAAAAAAAAAGTTTCAATACGTTGGAAGATCCCCTATATTACTATTATTCAACAGGACAGGTAGAAAAAACAGCTAATGGTTTTATTTAAGGAATTGCTACAAACCATTCCTTTACATGTAATTCTGATTTTTAAGATGCATTTATTCCTGTAATACTAGGGAAGATAATGAAACCATGGATTTCCTTGAATAAACACAAAAGGTACTTCGTTGTAACATACTTGAGTCCGGAGATGATGTGGCCTGAGTTTCTTTTGTAGTTCCTGGGTTGGGGACATCAATGTCATCACTGTTATCTGGAAGGGAAATCAATGAACTGTAATTTACCACACATAAAAAATCATGCAACATCTTGCATCTTTTAAGAAATATAAGCATTTCTTTCTCTTTCATAAAACAAACTGAAGTACGACAGAAAGCCCTTACAATCCTGGGGACAACAGCAGCAGACTCTTTAACCGTTCTGCAAACAACATGATTGTATTTGGTTGACAAAACACATTCAGTAATGCGAGATTGGAAAAATATTATTTAATGACATTCGTGGAACAGTGAAGAAACAGGTAATTTTTTTAATCAGAGGAAATGTAAGAATTGATCAAACCAATTATGAACTGCTCAAAAGATTAAAAAGAGCAAAAAGTTATCCCCTGACTGGTGGAATGAAACAGTTTGGTGAACCGGAATATACAAGTCTTGTTGACTGTTACCTCTGCTAATAAACTGAGGCTGGGATGTTCAGCATACACTCCCTCCCATTCCTAGAAGTGGAAATAGGATGAACTTAGGAATGGGATTTGAAAGCTGCAAATTACCTAGCTCAGTCTGGAAGCTCTCCGAGATGCGATAACAGTGCATTTTGCTGAAGTTTCTGGAGCAGATCCGTACACAGGTGGGGTGAAGAATCATGTTTCTCAGCCTTCCAAAATTACACTCGGGGGCTATAATTACATAACACGAAGCATGTGCCTGGAAAACAAACACATAGCAACTGAAGGCCACTCTATTGTTAAGATTTTATGCAGTTAAGACTGTAATGCTAGTTGAAGCCTGGGTTATGTCACCAACAGACTGTGACTGGGATTCCCCATGCAGTGATCTACATTGGCAAAGCACTGCCAGGGTAGTGTGGGCATCAGTCAGCTAGGGTCCTCTCAGCAGAAAAGCAACTCCTGTAAATTTCTGGGTTCTGTGCAGACCTTCAGTATATTCACATTTAATTCATTCTGTCAGGGACTATAGAGGTAGGAATGTTGGAGAAACCTGTATATAGCTATGTATCGTAGCAAGAGAGCCAAGTCTTTTAAACAGTTAGTAATTCAAATTTGAGGGTCTATAAGAAAAAATAATCAGCAGCTTAAGTGTTAAAGAATTATTTTTACATCACAGATATGCAGTCATCTACAGTATATACATATTCAGTAAGCATATTTCTTTCATTCAGTAAGACTTGTTCTTATAAACAAGTGTATTTTTAGGGCTTGAAATATCTCATTGGTAATTTAATGGACAGACTGCAATACCAGACCTCTCTTCCTCTCTATTAGCTCATTAAAGCGAGGGTACACTGTAGCTGAATATGACTCTGTACACAAAATGCACATTTAGAAGATCTCATGGGTACAACCAAGGTCATCCTTTTAAAATCATACAGCATCCAAAACATCTACATGAAGCACTTCCTCCACTGTGGAAAAAAAATAATACCCTTTTAGATAGGTATCCATTTGTATTATGCAACACACGTCATTTTGTATTGTCTTTTTGCTTCTGCATGACTTAAATGTTAAGATCTCAACACCTTTACAGAACTGGCCTTTAATGCAGTCTTAACCTACAGACATTTAATAATAATAATAATAATAATAATAATAATAATAATATTTCTTTATTAGCCCTATACAATTTCAGGAATTCATCTTTTCGCATACCCCAGCTTTTCTCCATGGAGACACAGACACACAGACAGGGAGAGAAGCTTGGGGTCAGAGCGCAGGGTCTGCCATTGTACTGCGCTCCTGGAGCAGTTAGGGTTAAGGGCCTTGCTCAGGAGCCCAACAGAGTAGGATTCCTCTGCCGGCGGCGGGATTTGAACCAGCAACCTTGCAGGCACAGGTGCAGATCCTTAGCCACAGAGGCACCGCTCCGCCATAAAGGCATGGCTATACAGCTTTAACCTGAAGCGCCACATAAACAAAAGAGCTTAGATCAGCCCAAACATATTTCATATTTTTCAGTTACCCCTAACACAAAGATAAAGCACCATTCTGAAGCTTTCACAATGCAGATGAATAAGACAATCTCAATTTTTCAGCAAACACACATCCCTTATCAAACTATGCCTAGATTAAAAAGAAAACCTCAAATTTGCTGATGCGAACGCAACATACCTGTATTAAGCAGATTAAGGGAATAAAATGAGAGAAGTAAGATCTATAATTGACACATGACCTATGACAAAGTTAATCTATTTTCTCCAAAGACAATGACACCTTTTAGGAAAAAATGAATAACCAAAGACTGTGTATCCTCAAATTTAGGGAAATAAGTCATTTGCAATGGATAGATACATTTCTGATAACTCTCAGGCTTACAAGAGCCCAGATAAAAAGGCTGGTGATTGATCATCATCTCAACTCCACCCACCCTACAGCACACTACATGGTGCTCTGCCATGTGTGCAACGTCCCTTGGGATTTTGCAATGATGAACAGTGCAATAACCTGCATTTAAAACAACAACCTATGGCCAACAGAATGCGTGCTGAGCCTCTAGCCACTCACCAGCTCCTGTAATTTAATTTTTGAAAAAGATTTTTAGTGAAAAGCTGTTCTTTATGCAAAGAGTGGGTGGAATTATATATGCTTCTACAAGATCCTTTAAGAATAGTATTAGTATTCAGCTCAATCAGGTACTAGCAAATACAGATGCTGACCAAATATGTTGCTTCTTCATGTTCTTAATCCTTTTTTTTTTGTTACTTCATGCAAAATCATGTCTTACTCAATGTGGATATTCAGAAGTTTAGCTTTTTGCTGGATCTAAAAAACAACTACAAAAATTTCTTCTCTTGAGGATTGTCACACTTGAACAGATGACTTTTAGTCATGACTAAATAGCAACCAGTGAAACAATAAATCTTCCAAAATATGATGTGGAAGATCCCCACTTCAGGAGACAATGAAACACAGAAGTAACATCAAGGACTGGCCGAATACTGGCTTTATTAAAGGTTGAACAAGCCTTTGAAACCAAAAATGTGTGAAGTATACAGTACCTTTCAGGAATTTCACATCTTTAGCATACAATTTAAAAAAATGGTAGATTTGTCTCTGCTGTCTAAAATGGAAATCTTCTCCAGGCCAAATGTTCACTTGGGCTCAAGATCAGTCAGTATACCCAGGAAATTAAGAGAGAGCAGACTAATGGTAAGAGGCACTTACACATATACACTATACAGTATTGCCTGTATAGAAAAAGATGTTGTGGATGATTTGCAGGGTTCGTACAATGTGTGGTTTAATGGATTTTTGCATCAATAAGCTATAAGCTATAATAGGAAGAATGATGGGTAAAATGACCTCCATTTGGGCACAAACATTCTTAAATTGACTTTTTAAAACGAAAAAAATCAGTACATTTCAACACGAAGTGAATGACTGCGGTTATAGTTCAAAGAGAGTGAAAAGAAACATAAAATCCGGAATTCACCTCATTACTTCAATGTCCTAGGTGAGGCCACGTTTCTTTGTGATCTGCATTGTATTATCTTGCTCAACAGAACAATGACATCCCTGTAATCCATAGTAATATACTATGTTTAACTGAAAAGAGACTCATATTAAAACATGCAGGCGGCACTGTGGTAAGCACTGCTGTTCAGTTCCAGACGTGAGGTGCTGTCTGCATGGAGTTTGTATCTTCTCCCTGTGTTTGCATGGGTTCCCTCCTGGTGATTTGGATTCTTCTCAGTCTAAAGACATGCTGGTAGATCAAATAAGCTTCTGAGGAAATTATCCCTGGTGTGTGTGTGTGTGTGTCTGCGTGCGTGCGTGTGTCTGCGTGTGCCCTGCAAAGGTCCGGAGCGTTCACCGCCTTGAGCCCACTGCTTGCTGGGACAGGCTCTGGTTCCTCCTTGTCCACGGAATGGATAAAGCGGTTAGAAAATGGGAGGATGGATGAAGACACGGGGGCAGTGCGGTGGCTCTGTGGCAAAGGATCTGCTCATGTGCCTGGAAGGCTGCCTGTTCCTATCCAGCGGCCGGCAGAAGAATCCTACTCCATTCGGCCCCTGAGAGCAAGACCCTTAACCCCAACTGCTCCAGGAGCGTGTACAAATGGCTGACCCTGCGCTCTAACCCCAAGCTTCTCTCCCTGTCTGTGTGTCTCATGGAGAGCAAACTGGGGTATGCGAAAAGACAAATTCCTAATACAAGAAACTGTATATGGCCAATAAAGTGATCTTATCTTATCTCCATTGAAACGCAATCATGGTAACAGGTCGGTGTCAGTATTAAGCCTCTCGCTCAGGCTGCTGCGTACCGTGATTCCGCACCACTCGCACCTCATCCCCGCCAGCACCTCGGAGGAGCCGCAGGTCCGCCGGCAGACCTCGCAGCGCGCCCCCGACGACAGGTTTCCCTCTCTCCAGTGGTGGTGGTAAACGTCCTGGAATGAGGAAGAAAGCCATCCACACACGTCAGTTAAAACCCTGGCCCAGGGCACTTCTGTCCTCAGGCAAGGTTAGAAAAGATCAAATAAAATGGCAAATCGTCCACGAGTCCAACGCTTTTGCATCTTGACATTTTGCGTTTTTTCTTTATATGCAGGAACAATGAACAATTTGAGAAACGGGAACAATGTATGCCAGCAGTTATATCGCCCTGGGACTCACAACTGGCAACCCACTGAAGCTCAGCAGGTGTGAGCCTGGTCAGTACCTGGATGGGAGACCTCCTAGGAAAGCTAAGGTTGCTGCTGGAAAAGGTGTTAGTGGGGCCGGAAGGGGGTGCTCACAACTTGGTCTGTGTGGGCCCTAATGCCTCAGTATAGTGGCAGGGACACTACACTGTAAAAAGGTGCCATCCTTCGGATAAGACGTAAAACCGAGGTATTTCTTAAAAAAAGTGGGGGTGTTACTCAGGTGTCCTGGTCAAATTTCCCCCTGGCCTTTACCAATCATGGCCTCCTAATAAACCCCATCTATGAATTGGCTGCATCACTCTGCTCTCCTCCTCACTGATAGCTGATGTGTGGTGAGCGTTCTGGCGCACTATGGCTGCCGTCGCATCATCCAGGTGGATACTGCACATTGGTGGTGGTGGAGGGGAGTCCCCATTACCTGTAAAGTGCTTTGACTTCCCAGAAATATGCAATACAAGTGAAAGGATTTATTATAATTATTAATGACTATTCCATGGAAGGCAATGTAAAATGAGCCCGTTTTGAGTAAAAAATACCCTACCTATTTAAACCCATTACAGAAAAAAACACCAGCATATGAAATGTTATATGTTGTATACATGGGTTGAGGAACATTTGACAAGACCGTATTCGCATTTCTGACAGAAAAAAACTGTTGAAAAAAAGAAAAACACAATAACTTGTTTTGTGAAAAGATAGCATGTGATTTGTTGGAAGATGTCTGTAATCAGCAGATGAAGACGGCTGCAGCCAGTAACTGTACTTTCAGATTTATATTCTAGACAGCAATTTTAGGTGACTTATACTGTAATTAAGCAACTTTTTTATATTTTTAACTGAATTATATTGTTTAAAACCAAAATAGAAAGTTCCAATTTTAGATACAACATTGGCAAACTTGCTTTAAAAATCTATTCTCTTAAAAAAAATCCTGGGGATGTTAAAGGCTATTTTAAGAGACTAGCTATCGAAAAATGAATCTGAACCTTAAAATAAAGTTTAATTGAACAGCACAGAAACTGAGAGGCTGCTGTCTGTTTGGATCCAGAAGTGTCAGCAATACAGCTCTCTAAATATGTATAGTCATACATGGGGAAGTGTAATGCTGTTTTATTCAGCTCTTTTAGAGCACATAAATTATAATTAATAATACTGGCATGTGGGTTAGTAAGGTATTTATACTGATGAATATGACCTCAAATAAAATGTGAGAACTGGAATCAAACCAGCGCATCTTCTGAGGAGGCTGGTTCTGATGAGAGTATCCATAGGCAGATACGTACATGATCTTGGTGCCCATCTTGATGGCAGAGTCGACAGTCGCTGCAGCTGAACTGGGCACAGTCCACATGGACATGGAGCTCACACACTGCAAAACAGAGGGGAGCAGAAGGAAACACCATAAGCACAGAGTCACAGAAGTCTCTCACTTAGAACAGAGAGCCTAGACGGTGAAGAGTCAAGTAGGTATCATAAATTTAGGCAGCTGACCATCATGATAAAGATCTTGAAGCTGACAAAAATGCAGTCTGGACTGCAATTGTAGGTGGTTTTTGGATGTACAGTACATACTGTAAGTACAGTAAATGTGGCCTTTTCAAAAACTGAGGGCTGTATTTTGAGTCAGGACACTAAAGAGAGACACCTGTTGGGCTCTAAATGAGGGATGGGCACTCCCAATGCTTACTACAGGTCCTCATTTTTATTTATTTTTATTATTTACTAATTATTTGTGGTTACCAATTATTTCCATCATTTCACCTTTTAAGGAACTGAACCTTAAAAAAACACAAAAGGAAACAAAACCTGCCTAGTCTTTATCCTCAGGTGCTGGGGACACCCCTTCCTGGTCTAAAATGTTTTTGACATCACCACTGTTTAAGGGGTCAACAGAACAAAACTTCAAAAAAAAGCACAGGGTATAGTCATTCATTCTCCTCCTCCCAGATATTCCAATTTCTTAAGAGAGACTATGAACACGTCATTGGAGGTCATTTAGATTTCCTGTATGACAGACTGAATACGTAATGGAGGATCATTCTGATTTCCTGCCTACGGCTCTCATTTTTCATCGCCTTTAGACATGCTGCATGTGTCCGTAACTGAGACTACAACAGCACAAAAACAAGTTCCCCCACGGTGACTGAGATCTATCTCCGATTCTGAACTGCCTCAAATTTTGTAACTTGAGTACTTGTTTGTGTTTTAATTTTTCTTATATAGTTAATTTAATATGCCACATTGTAATTTGACCCTGTAAAACAAATGTTGGAGTTTCTTAAAACAAAGCAGATAATACAGAGATGTGTGGCATTGGAGGAATTTGTAAAGAGAAACAAAAATAAAACAACAAACTTATCGACAATAAATACTTGTTACTTTGTTTTAAAAATGTATTCCTTCTGTAAATTTACCAATTCACAAACCACGAACAAAAAGCAAGACAACAGAAAAAAAACTAACCGCAAGGGTCACTATCATCAATCAGATGGTCTTCAAGAAATAAAAAAAAACTATGACAAGGAAGGAAACACTGCTGTATAAGAGAGATAAGAAGATCATGGTAGCTGTTACATTATCAGTGTTGTCAGATTTTGTGTAATTTGTGAAATGCACAGTTCTGATTTTATCACCCAGATGGCAACCTAACTAGAAGTAAACTAAAGACAGGTTGGCTAGATATTCTCAAAGACCTACAAACCTCATCAGAGGACATTACTGACCCCAAGGCTGTTATCATGTTACTGCGCTTCCTCGTCCTCTTACCGTAAATCTTCACATGTCTGTAGGCAGCAAAAAATGCAGCCAATAATTTTCTCTACATAATTCCAGATAACAGGAAAGCCTTATTTTCATTGCATCAGTTTCTGCAACTCTTTCTCATCCTTGAAGTAATAGATGTGTATTTTGAACTTTAAGCTAAGGAACCTGCAATTTTTGACCAGGAGGATGTTTCTGTAGTTATCTGAATCCATTCAGTTTCTAAATTGGATTACATAAACAATGAACAAGAAAAAGGGGAGGGTGGAAAGATTTATATAGAAATGATCTAAATATCAAGGTTTACTTAAGTTACAGAAAATACTGACCATTCTTCTTTTAAATGTGTAAAGTAAGACTGAAAATATAATCAGCTTCCTCCAGCTCCAAACATACTTATGGTGCATTTCCACACTTAAATGAAATAATACACTTTTCCATGCCTACAGTGTATCATAGTAGAGCCATTTTCAGGTTCAGAACTAGAGGTAATTTTTAATCATTCTTTCACTTCAGAATATTTGGCCTCTATGTCTCTTAATCTGGAAAAAACTTAAATCATTGAAAAATGTGATAGTTCTTATTACACCTGAGTCAAATTAAATATTTTTTTAAAATATATAATACATGTATACTTTAGAATATTCTTGCTATTTCTTGTTGTCAACTGTGGTTGCATCACAATGGTGCTACCACATAACTGACTATACTAAGTTGCCATAACAACCAAACCTCACAATAAAAGAAAGGTCTATAAAGGTGGTGTTGTACCACATTAAGTTTATCCTTTGTAGAATATGAATTTTTATATTTTCTTATTTAGTCATTTTACAAATCTAAACATTTAAAGGAATATGTCAGAATCTTTAATAAGTGCACTATCTCCAATTTCGCAGAGAAATAAATTCAGGCAGAACAATGTTAAAGCCAAATCCACTGGAGAATCTGAAACATCAGCTGCAGCCAAAACAGCAGGTGACCAACAAGAGGACTGCAGAAGACAAATCAAGACACAAAATAGTGGCACTAAGCTCACTGGACCAGTCATCCTAGATTTAGGAACAGGCTACCTCAAAGCTGGCTTCGCTGGAGAAAAGAAACCTTTGTGCGTCATCTCCAGTGTGATAAAAAAGGTGAGGGAATTCCCTGGAAACTGCAAGCAGAGCTTTGCAGGAAAACTTCTGGAAAAGCCAGAACATGATCTGATTTATCCACTGAAGAACGGTCTTGTGGATGACTGGGACACCTTGGAAGAACTTTGGAAACACGTCTCTGAGAAAGAACTGGGGATTGCCACTGAGGACCACCCTGTCCTGGTGAGTGAACACCCTCTGACCCCTACCAGGAGTAGGGAGAAGATGGCAGAGCTCATGTTTGAGACCTTCAGCGTCCCTGCTGTGCACATGGCCTACCAGCCTGCACTACTGCTCTACTCTTACGGCAAAACAAGTGGGCTTGTGCTCGAGAGTGGCCATGGGGGCTCTTATGTTGCTGCAGTGTACAACGGTTGTCACAGGCCAACCACAGCCTGTGTGGTGGACTACGGAGGACAGACCCTCAATGCCCACTTGCTAAGGCTGCTCAATGAGTCTGGGCAAGGGATTCAGGACCATTCTCTCAACATTGTAGAGGAGATTAAGGAGAAATGTTGTTATGTTGCTCGTGACATTGATTACGAGTTGTATCTGCCAGAAAGCCGGTACAAGGTAGAGTATGAGTTGCCTGATGGACGTATAATATTTGTTGGTAAGGAGAGGTTCACTTGCCCAGAAGCCTTGTTCCACCCTAACAAGATGGGCTCTACCGAACCAGGACTGCCGACCCTGATGATGAACTGTATCAACAAACAAGACAGGAGGACAAGGGGGGAGCTCCTAAGGAACATTGTTATTGGTGGGGGCTCGACCATGTTCATGGGTTTTCCCAAGCGCTTGACTCAGGAATTAGGTAGGCTGTCTCTGAACAGTGATGTGCTAATAGAGGCAGGATTCCAGAGAAAACACACAGTCTGGATAGGGGGATCTATCTTGGCATCTCTGAGGTCTTTCCATCCTCTGTGGGTTCAGAAAAAGGAGTATGATGAGAAGGGGGTCTCTGCACTTCACAGGAAATGTCTTTAAGAGATTGTGTAAGAGCGACACTCTTCATCTGTTTCAGGCTGTGTGAAATCACTTCTCTCAATTTTTCACTTAAAATAAAGAAATACATTTCTGCATTTCTCATGATTTCAATGTTTTGTAAATGGATACAAGCTGCTGGGGGAAAATTCACCTGCTCCCTCTGTATTTGGGTATTAAAGCTGTGTGCAAAAAGGTTATTCAGTGGAGGAAAACCTTTAGTACAGTAAGTGTTTTATTAAAGAAAAAAAGTATAAAATGTATATAAAGCTTATTTTCACACTAAAAAAAATAATCCATTACAAATAGACAATTTCCACATGAAACAAAATGGGCTTCCATTATTTCATCTGCATTTGTTCTTATTTACCAAGTTTCTTGACCTCAAAATCCCTAAATCCCTAAATGTCAGCAATTCACTCCAATATTTTACTGTTGGCTGAAGACCTATTTCATTTTGGGGTGACAGCTTAATTCTATTAAACACCTGGCTAAGTTGAGCTCTTCAACACAATTGGAGAAAATGTACTGTTAAAAGAATAATTTTGTAAAGTATTAAGGTCAATAATGCAATTGTGGATCCCTGCATACTTTTGCAATAAAGATGCTTAACAAGTACTGTTATTGATAAATTGTTATTAATAAATAATTGTTTTTGGTGTTATTAATTTGACACTTAGCTAAACCACCTCAGCAGAAACACTCATGTGGTTGTCTTTACTTTTAGTCACTTTTACCAAGGTTTGCATTACAACTGGTAAGTTACCACAGTTCTTTTTAATTTTTACACTACATGCTAGTGATATAATCCTGCACACACTATTAGTCCTACAAAAGGAGAAGAAAAGGAGAAGAGTTTGGAGGTGAGAAGTTGCAGAGCTACACTTCATCCTGCAGTAAATCCGACTGTGTGATCCATACCTTCACAGCGGAGAGCAGAGCTCCCCTCCAGCTGTTTCCTGCAAACCGCACAAAACTTCTTTTTGTGGCCAGGAGGACCAAAACAGTGGGCAACCGGGACCTGAGGGAGACAGAGACAGACAAAAAGAAAATGAACTTTAAGAATTTTATAGAGGATTTTAACCGGATTCATCTGTAGAGAACCAATCCCCGTTTACGATAACAACCAGTCCAAGGGGCCTGCTTGCCCCTCTGAAGTCAAAGTACTGAAGAAATCAACAATAAAATGAAAACAGCATAACAGGATGCATCAGTGTTAACAGGTGAAGGCATCAGGGAGAAAAGTATAATCAGAAGACTGACGTCTACCTTTTACCTACAGTTTCTAGATTATTCCAGTCACTGGCAAATGGAAAAAAGAAGGTTACATTTGATAATAGTACTGTATCTTAATCTGTAACATGACACAGAGACCCACAATATATTGCTAAATGGGGAATATTTTTTCCCGTTAAAGATCAGAAAATTAGTTTAAATCATGAAAACATTTGCCTAGTATGCAGAGAGGGTCAAACTATCAAAATGGTAAAGACCACAATGGTGAGTATGACAGGGGGCGCTACTGATCAATCATGTGGCAGAGTGGTGTGAGTCAGATGTCTCCCAGGGTTGGTTGGAAACCACTACATCTGCTGGTTTTCATTCCAGAGCTCTTCAGTTGAACGTGTAAATCATCAGTGCTAACTGACGCCTTTAAATGACGTGCATACTTCGCTGGCATTTTCTGCACTCAGTTCTTAGGTTGAAATATCCCAGACTTCAAGCATTATTTCTTCCAACACCTCCAGCATAAACCTTTATGCAGCCTTTCCTCAACTTACTTTTAAGAGTTTGCCCCCTTATTTCTGACTAAACTGCTATTAAAAGGCAAGTTATGATGAACAGAAGCAGGTGGTCATAAAGTATCAGATGCTCAGACAAGTGAGTGTTTGATTTTGCCTTCTGCTGACGCCCATTTGATCACGGCACTCAGGATGAGGAGAATTCCGAAACCAGCACAAGTCTAAAGCTGATAATTGCAAATCATATTCTCTTGAGGAGCTGAAAGCAATTTTAAAAAATATGCTTCAAAAAGCCAAATGAAATCAATTAGTCTGTGACTAAGAACTCGGTGAGAACAAAACCAGCAAACACAGTGGTCCCCCAGGAACAGGGCTGGAAACCACTGGAGTACATCAAATTTCCCAAGAGCAGCTTCAGAGTCTGTAGTGTAAGCATCACCACTGTTCCAAGATCTGAAGAAGGGACATATGAGTGACTGTTTTGTTTCCAAGTTATTTTATAATACACCCATATTTCATCTTCAACTAAAAAAAACATGAAACAGCTATCTAGTGATGTTGAATTGAAAAGAATGCTCACATTTTAGATTACAGTAACTTTGCTATCCAAAATGCATTTCCAAACCACTTTTCTGCATTTACTTACACACACATTAAAAGTAAGAGCACATTTCAGAGCAAGACCTACAGAGTACATTCACTAAAGAAACGTGAGTTAGTCAGACAACAAAATTAAAATGAATAAAAATGCCTAGCAGCAGTTCCGTCTTAACAGCAGTTGGTATTTTACTCACACAATTTAAATAAAGGCTATTACATTCATGTGCGTAACAGCTGCCTCTCTGCGTAGTGTATATGTGAGGTAATATATCTTAATTAAAAACATGGTAAGTTCTATTCACAAATACAATGTCCTCTATGATACATCTCTAGAGCACAACATCTGAATTGAACTGCATTACTGCCAGACTTCAGCTGAATGTGCATTAGGCCAGACTAGGCTGTTCAGTGTTCATTCTCCAACGTCTTCACACAGGCACATCTTCAGAAGAACTGACCCGTATAAAAGCACCAAATGTTAGGACCTGGGGGGTAGGCAGACAGACTGTTGAGAACTTTACAGAAACAGCAGGCACAGAGCGCTAGGTTCGTTGTCAAGCATTCTCAAGACATACTCAAGGAGGGTTAATTCTCACCCTTGTCTTGGAACATTTAATCAGCAAGTCTTCCTGTCTAGGAAGTGCCTCTGTCGATATGTAGGCTAGTGTTCTCTGATACCACTGACTCTGCCACACACAACTTTAAAAGCAACTTCTTGGACAGTACTGCTCTTTATAAAAACAGATTAGAAACAACTGGTTCCCCAAAGGAAGGACATCCAAAATCCTTTGTAACTTGTGTTAGTAATAGGATGCTACATGTATGTGGATCACAGCAAAGCTATTTTTTTCTACAGTAACAATCACTAAAATTTCTTTTAAATGCAGGTGACTTATAAAATTAGCCTTTTTGAACAACACTATAGGCTATGGGAGACTAGAATAAGACACACAACCCTGTTGCCATAGTTGAAACTGTTGCCTCTTTCAATAATCTACTAGAACCTCTAAATTACTGTAGCTACTAGCAACCACACAAGCTAGATTGACCAAATGGTCTCTGCTCCTTTTTGACTTTTATGTTTTTATCTCTATAGAGATTTTATACATCCATCCATTCATTTTCTGGCGCTTTAATCTAGTTCAGGGTCACAGTGGCCTATGGCCTATCATGGCAAGCAACAGGCGTAAGAAAGGAAACACCATGGACGGGATGCCAGCCCATCACAGGGCACGCACAGACACAAACACTCCCTCTTAAACCAGGGCCAATTCTCCCAGAAACCAATTAACCTACCAGTATGTATTGGGACTGTGGTAGGAAACTGGAGCACCAGGAGGATATCCAAACAAATTCAGGGAGAACTTACAAACTACTACAGATAGCACCCCAGGTCCTGAGCTGAATGCAATGCTAACATCTGTGCCACCGTAACACCCAGAAATTATACATTTAAATCACCATTTACTATTGTTCCATTTACAGCATTTCACCTGCTAAATGCAGAACTTTTATTTCACTCAAAGCTGACTGAAACTTGAGAGCAAAAGAAAGGTTACAAACAAGAAGCCATTTGGCCCATCAAGCTCCATTACTTCTTAGTGGCTTATTAATAAAAAAATCCCATCTCTCCGTCTCTTGAAAGGAGTCATTCAAAACATCAAGAGGATGTGCTTTGTTGATAATAGAAGGCCTGATGCATTTCAGCAGAAAGAAACTAGGGTAGGAGTATTAGAATTTGACCTCCATGCTGTGGTCAGTACATGTTTACAAAGACTGCTAAGAGGAACGGAAAACAAGAGAAGCCTTGTGTAATTACAGCAAAACAAAAAGGCAATATGTATTTTGCAATTCTTCATTTTCAATGATTGCACCTTTTTCTTACAAGCATTACCTTGAAAACCAAATACAGTATCCACAACACCACTCACCACTTGTTTAAAACATGTACCTGTTGGGATATGTAAGTGCATGCTTAAACATGAAACTTAATTGCATTCATGCCACTTATAAAACCATTTTCAGACTGCATTGTTTTCAAAAAGAGTTGATATTTTGGCATCTCCAAGGTTAAACCTCCAAGGTCTTAAGGAACAAACAAAATGTCACCTCAAATATCCAAGATTTAAAAATGGAATTGATGGTGTAAAAATAATGTCAGGTATTACAATACATTTAAGTTTTATCTTTTTACCTGGGAAGGATTTCTAGAAATGCATGCAAATTTTCCCTGATAACACTGATAATACTGAACAATCTAAAGATAACATGTGGCCTGCTCTTGATATGTGAATTTAATTGTGGATAAAGTATACACATCTTTGTAAGGACTGTAAAGACTTTAGATACTAAAGCTGTATTAGTGCATTATATGCTGCATAACAAAATATAATAATAATAACAGAAATAATAACCTATGTTAATGAAAGTAAGTTCCCAAAGATGGGAAGGCCAACATTTTAGTGATCTGAGGAGCTCACCCAGATAATACAACCCTTAATCAAATGTTTTTCTTGGAGTAAAATAAGCCATCTATCTTCTATCTAGATTGGATTTGAAAGAAAGTTTTAGGGGACAGGTCTCCACCAGAATACAGCTGAATCAGCCTTTCTTTTAACATGATTTATTAACACTTTTTGTGATTCTAGTAAGAGTTGGGGTATCCTTGCTTTTCTATCCAACAACGAACCCCAACTTCAGCCAGGC
Source organism: Lepisosteus oculatus (assembly GCF_040954835.1). Taxonomy (NCBI): domain Eukaryota; kingdom Metazoa; phylum Chordata; class Actinopteri; order Semionotiformes; family Lepisosteidae; genus Lepisosteus; species Lepisosteus oculatus. Next base: position 60,094,427 of record NC_090696.1, read on the forward strand.
TTCTGCAAGTTTGTGATACTGCGCCACAAACTCCAGCTCTTGAACATATTCACACTGGTCCCAGGCTGTCGTCATTTTATTCATATCATTTTATTCAGACTGGACTGCTGTGCAACAGGTACAGCAAGTGGATGGTAAAATGCCTTAAAACTTATAAGTGCCCCATTTACAAATGACAAAAATGAAACAAATGCCTTCCACTGATCACAAGCCCTTATTCTGAACAATATATATTGAGAACGTACAATATCATAGAAAGACCAGTGATCTATGAACACAGTACATAATTTGTTTAAAAAGTCCTTAAAACAGAACAGATTAGTTCTGTCTCACTGCTGGAGGCATGTACTGTGCTCAAAATCTGCATTTTTTAATGACAAGTATCCCGTCAATCTTTTAAACCACTGGCCATGATTAAAAGAAACTAAAAAACTGATACCTTATTTTTTAACAAGATATGTTCATTCACAAAACTGGAATTAAGGTTAAGACACCATTTCTGATTCAACAGATATGACTTTTTACAATGTGGTGTACAGTAATAAGAATGTTCCTCACCGTGCAAAATGAAGTTGGCCAAGGATTCCCAAGTACTGTATAATCATATGATTCAAAAGAACCCAAAGTACACGGAAGTCATAAATAAAGCAAATAATACATGCAGTTCAAATTAATTCAGCAAAGGTTTAAGTGAGTCTGCAGGAAAGGACTTTTTGGAAAATTAAACTCCTAAACAAAGCCTTAAGTCCTTTGACAGCATTTCTTAATTATGCTTCAGTTCTGACACATGCAGCATTACAAGCCCCTGTGTGTATCTAGTGCTGGTTAAAAAGCATTTGAGCAATTTTCTTTTTGTCGTTCACATTCTGCTTTTTTTTTTCAAATTCGAAGACTGAAACTCTACTGCACAAGGCTAAAGCTTGGTGCCAGAGATGGATTTTTCTGTCTGACACCACATGCACACCTAGTAGTAATCCTCAATTGTTTAACAACTAGGCTTCCGGAAACTACAGCTATGAAAACTGTGGTCAGGCACCAAGACAATATTCCAGCAGATGTGCGTGATGTCAGAAAAAAACAACACTTGAAAACAAATGCCCCCACGCCAAATACAGCTCTACGTGAGTAGAGATATGGTGAACTAAATTAACATGTCTGTTAATTGAAACAGAAACAAACTACACACATATCGCTTAAACAGTTGAAACACAGGTAAGGATGGCACAAGAACATATAACTCTTTTTCTGGCTCAAACAACTTTCTCTTTGAGAGCAAATTCAAAATGACCAAGTACAAGCTAATGGAACACGCCAGGAATTTAATTTACGACATAAAATGTTCCCAGTTTATTATCTTTGCTATTCTTGGTCAAGTTGAAATCCAAGAGTGCAACATGTTGCACTGAAGCAGAAAGCCCGCTGCCTAATGTAGCCATTCACACTGATAATCCAACCTCACATCAGAACACACAGAAGATTTCAACTTGTTAATACCAGGTAAACTTTTGGGTATCTTCGGCATTACTAATGTAGGAGCTGTTAGCTAAAATGAAACAAAATAATCTACAAGAGTACAGTCAAGACATATCTACCTTTCATACTTGACTGAGGAACATCAGGTATAAAGAAGTTTAGAATCGCAAAAGAAGTTTTGACCTCTTGTCTATGAGCTTGCTTACTGCAAATATAAATAACTTGTACAAGTTCATCATTTTTTCTGTTACATACTGTATACGTATGTTGCTGCATATTAAGTATTTTGCATGTCTTCAACATATCAGGCTGCCTCCTACGCAGCTAGCTAACCACATTCACCTCAGCTGCAAAGCAGTCAGAAGGACTTGGTTTTCCAAAGAGCTCTTACGCTGCTGTATTCCGTCGACTGGTCTCTTACGGAAAATATTCATCTTTTAAACTGATGTCAAAGAACCCCTCAAGCTGTCACTGTATGAAATGGTGCCAAACAAATTGCTGTATATTTTTCTCTGGATCTAAACGGGGTTCTGTGCTTCAGTTAATGATTACAAGGCCACAGCCGCCATACTTTTCTATGACATCAACTGCTTTGCCATTCACCACCACTAATGCTACTGTGTCTGCAGGAAGTAAGATGGTGTGTTTAGTCACTTCTTACCATCACCACACCCTCCTCAGGCATTTAGAATACATGTTAATGAGGAGGCTTAATACTTGAATATTTTGACCAGGATTGTGGAGCTTTCTTCAGATATTACAAAGGTTTAACACGGCAATGTGCATCAGAGTCATAGCATCCCAGTGGTTTCTATGTCAACCTAATGCACATGCACTGCCAACCTCCAGAATAAACAAGTTCACAATTCTGCCAGCCCAGAATAACACTGACAGAAGCACAGTAATGAACAAAGCAGATACTGAGACAGATACTGATACTGAGAGCTTTGTAACAGGTGGGGACCTCTCCTCGCTATAAATGTAGTTCTTTTGAGGAGGACTCCATTTGGATATTAAGTCTGTATAACATAAAAAAGCAAAACATAGAAATGGACACAGAATCATAAGTTATGTCATATTTCATGACAGAGAAAAAAAAGATAGTAATATTTTCATTTCGGGCAATAGCAAAACTTTCAAGTTTAAAAATGCAGAGTTTCGTAAAAAACCAAGAGCGCTCTGGTAGCCTGGTTTATATTCAATTTGAGAATAACAAGCAGGAGGGCAGAGAAAGACTAAGAAGGTTATTTCCTTCAGTAATGCATCCTGTTAACACACCATGAGACCCACACAACCAGTTTTCACTAATGAGCTAAACAAACTAAATGCTTATGAATAGTTGAGCATTATCATACCACAAATGAATTTTTAAAAAGTCCTGATCACCAGCCCTATTCAAATTCTGAAAGATATAGAGAACTCACCTTATCACAGAAAAGGTAATGATCTATGAATACAGTATATAATGTGTACTTATTTTTTTAAAATAGTCTTTGTATCCATATGCTAATGTTTTCTACGTATTTAAAAGCAGAAATAAGTGAAATGTATTATTGGAATTCATTTCCACAATTGAATCCTGTAACAATTCTAAAGTTACAATTCCTATTAGACTTATATTGTTTACGGCAGGGCCTTCTTCACTAGTGTTTCCGAAAGGCTATAAGTGTGCTTGGTTGTGCTGTAGCTACCAAGCAGGTATAAATACAGCTGTATGACTAAAGCACATTGAGCCACTTCCCCCCACCACCCAAACCCCTGTGCACAACAAAAGCCACAACAATAACGATCATCCCAAAATATCCATCGCATCCCAGGTCCTTGATTTGGTATTTCCGAGAAGTCATTGCTATTCCTGTGTCCAATGAGACTGAATAGCTGGAAACCAGCATTACAAGCCAATGGCTTCCTTCCTCTCTTGGGATGAATGAAGGCAAAACACAGAAAGTACTTTAGGACCCAAAGAGCTTAAAATAGACCCCGCATCTCCTTCCATTGATTTTCATGCATCATTTCAAACTATACACAAAAAACCGACTGTAAGAGATATATTTGTTAAAGTATCTTCCTAACCAAATAACTATTTATTGCCCATTAACCTTGTTGGTTCCCCATGTTTACAGTATGTATTCAGAATTCTTACTAGTTCCAGGAATTATCATTTGCATAATATGCCCTAATGTTTGTTTGTAAGAATATAACCTAAAGAGAAATAGACAGAGATAGAGGAATCTACAGTGGTTAACGTGGAATGTTACAGAAACAAAATGAAACAACTTTACTGCTTTAAAAGTCTAATTCTACAATCTTTGATGTTTTAGAAGTGCCAGCACAGACGACCACTATCAACAAACAGTACAGCAATATTAGTTTTGCTAATACAAACAATAATACGTATTCAAAGAATAATTTTCTCAGGCTCACCTTACACTACAGCATTCATTATTTGCTCTTTCAAGCTGAACAAAGAACTTTAAGAAATGAAAAATTCCTGATCACAATAAAAATGTGGCAGGAATCATGTTAAAACATTCCAAAAACAGAAACCTGATGACAAATGTAAGTTTACCAGAAGATGTGTGAATATTCTTTAATTATTTTATCATTCAATAGAATTTAAATTGAAATTTCATAATTTATAACTGTTTAAAATTTTAATGCTGACGTTTAACTTTTTCCAACCGTATACCAGAGTCTGAGTATTCGCATCTTGTATAACTACCATATCCACCAGTGTATTATAGTAACATGAGAGCCATTACATAGCAGTAGGTGCCCTACTCTGCAGGTCAGGTAGAAAAATTAGAAATTGTTCACCAAATGAATGAAGGAGCAACTTTAGAGAGTCCACTGTACATGGCCTGAGCACTAAGTACAATCTTAAAACCTGAGAAGAAGGTTATGAAATAATTGGCAGGGAATTTGTATGTTCTTAATTTTTCATTTTATGTTGAGACTTAGAAAAAATCTCATAACTCTGTCTTAAGTGTTGTTTTGTGCAGTAAAAGTTGTCATAAATTCCAAGGGTTCTGCTAACAATTTTACTTCACTTGTGAAGATGTATTAGGACATGTAATTGTGGTTTACATTAGTGTTCAAAAATGTATATTTATAGACAACATAACACTTTTTTTTCTGGTACATTTCCTTTGCAAAGTACAAAAGGAAGCCACAGGTTAAACAATTTGATCTTTTTCTTGTAGCATTAAACTGTTTTTTTTGAGCGACATACAGCATAGTAATCTAGTTACAATGTGCAGCACACAGGAAAATTCTCTGCTGCCATTACACCAACAATTTTATTAGGTGTTGGTTACTTATTAACCCCACCTATAGAGGAACACATATACTACTTGGCCTACTACATAAATGTTTTATTTATTACAAACCTTGTAAAATAGCATGTTACCCACTAAAAACACAAAAGTATATCGACCATTAAAGCATTCAGATTTAATTTAACTTGGTAGAAGATATTCACTTCTTGGACTACTTCCATAAAAATACAATTAATCATTGATGAGTGTGTATTCTTGCATATTTAAGCATAACAGAACACAGAAGTGCTAGAAGAATGCAAGATGTTTTGTAAAATACTTGCAATGCAGTTTGGATTTTTTGTGGTGATTGCAAAACACCTGAAAACAACACTCATGCTGATTCACCTGGAATGCACAGATTAGCTCTTTAGACCAAGGACTTTATTCGCACACTCATATCCTGTTCTTTTAAAACAGCCTGATAAGGCTTGCATAACATTCACATCTGATTTACTTGCGCTTTCTGAAAATAGGTCATTTTATTGAAAAACACATGAACACAGTTAAAGCAAAAAATATATATTTTTAAAAAGCTCTGGGAGAAATTAGTGCTTTTGCTTGAGAGCAATTTTTCTCCTACTCAAAAACTGCCACGTTTTTTCCTCAAAGTTAAGCATTTCCTGTTGCAGAAAAATATTTTTACTTTTGTTGCATGTCATGCCTTTTATTTATTAGCCCTGATTTTAGGACTCTGCTGCCACTGATATTTCTTATTTAAGGCAATAGAGAAAGTAAATGTGCAGACTTCCTAAATTATTAACAGGATGTGCACTGAGGAACTAAATTAGTGCTGCACCATGCCTTTTCATTCATTATGAAAGCATTATGGTGCAACACTGATGAGGTTCCCCTATACCATTTCCTGGGATTTAATGTTCACACACCCTACCACACACCCTTTCTAGTTTATTTCTCATTTACATCAATTTATCCCGGCAGGGGCCATAACAGTAAAACTGAAAAAAGTATGTGTAACAGAATTTGTTCCCACACGTACAATGCACTCAGCAAGGCATGTACAGCATTCATGTTAGAAATCTGCAATGTAGTAAACAACTTAAATTAAAAAAAAGTATTGTGCCTTAATTTACCTAACTTAATGCAACCTCACTGACACTATCAGATTAAAACTGAGTGCTTCAGGCTGGAGAATAAGCTAAAGAAAACAAGAATAAGCTTTTCAAAGAACGCTGCAAACCAGCAGCCTGAAACAGAGCACAACCCTTGGAATTTCTCAGAACCGCATGGTTCTTTTCCCTAATAAGGTTCAACTAGCAGTTCTGGAACACAGCCAGGACCAAAGTAAGCCACAGATTCTTTATGATTCCATTCTGAACATCAATTATTTCTTTTTGCAAAAAAAGCAGAATATTGGAATTCCTGAGACCAACACTTCTTGTTCTGTATTTTTTACAGTACGCATTAAAAACATTTAAAAGGTTGCATTTCCTACAGAAAAGTGGAAAGAAGAAACCATTTTGACTGTTGTGCTCTTTTCAGGTGTGCCACAGGTGAGTCATGGAATTAGCCTTTACTTGTTCCTTTGCAGCCAGATGAATTAAAGAGGAAGTGTGGGTAGGCCACAGTGTACGAAGCCAAGTGGAATTCATCCAGGACACAAAGGATCACATCTCTGCTCTCACAGCCAGTGAATGCTGTAAGATTTTTAATGACTACGTAGTCAGGACTTCATCTGAATGACAGAACCCTCCATGAGCGCAGTAATCCCTGTCAGTATACTGGGGGCACTGGTTTGGAAATTCTGAGCCAGAGACTTAAGTGCCAAGACTAACCAGGCTGTGTCTTGCTACGCTCCTAAAATCTTTAAGACTCAAGAATAAATATTTTAAAGAGACAGAAGTCTACCCATATCTGTGAAAGGATAACTTTTTTTTATCATTTTACAGTTAGTAACAGCAAAAACAAATGCTCTCTTAAAATAAAGGGGCCAATGCTTTTCACAAAGGTCCTTTTCCTTTGGGTTGGTGAATGATTTAAGCTAACGCAGACGGCTCTCCTTCAACACAGAGCATGACCTTGTGGGCCAGCGAAGGCCTTCTCGGCTGCAGCAGGAGCTCCTTCTGAGAGGGGACACTTCCTGTTCAGCTCCTGCCCTCCCAGGAGATATCCTACGACAGACGGAAGGCATCCTACAGGAAAAGATCTCATTTCCTCCAGCTCTTTCTCGCCCTGCTCCTCAAGGTAAACGACTTCTGTTTATAGTCATGTCTGTCCCAGTCCCAGAGAGCTGATGGGAATGGAAAAGAAGGTATGGGTTTGAGTAGGGGATATGTATATACAGTACTGTCCCTATTCTGAAATGTCCGGAGGATAGACACCACAATGAGAGGCACGAACCAAAGAGTTTGAACAGAAAATGTTGTTGAAGCTATTGGATATGCCAGTACAGCAAAAGGTCTCCAAAATCCAGTCATGAACATTATCTGAGAAACACCAGTTTTTTCATCAAACAAGCATTTTACATATCTAAAAATCTTAACTCAACTCCAACAGCATTACATTCAAGGACTAGTGCTAGAGGAAATGTTTACAAATTCTTAGAATTAAAATAAAGATCTGTAACATTAATGTTTATGGAAAAATGGTCTATAGCATTTCTCCAACTAAAATAGCGTGTAACTAAAACAACTAACCACACAAAAATATACTGTAAAATTCAAATGACTATGTTAACCATAAAAGACATTTTTTGTTAACCATACACAAGGAAGGAATAAGTGGTCCTTCTCTCTTCTCCAAGCTAAGCTTCTTTTGTGATCTCAGAACTTAAAATATTATAGTTATTGACAAAACAATAGTATTAACCCTGGGGAAAGTGAGGGCAAGTCCTATAAAAACAAGCTTGTGTTTAAACTATCTTAAGAAATAAAATTATCGTACTAAGCCAGTAGCAGTGTTTTCTTTTATGAACACTAGGCCGGGGGAAATTTTCACCTAGCCCATGAAGCTGCATTTTGTTAATAAGCAGAGTGAAGTCAACTGCTTGGTGCTTCGTAGCAATGGCCATTGACAGAGACAAGGACTATTCGCTAGTACTGCTGGGAGAAGGGTACAAGCTTCCCAGCCATGTTGTTGAAGCCAATGCCCTGACTGGATGAGATCCATGAATCTATTAACTACTAACTTCCAAATGAGATTGATAAGTTAAACCGCCTCCTCTCGTCTGTAACCTTTCTCATGTTCTTATGCTTAAAACAATGGAGAGTCAGCCTGACGGTGAAAAGTGAAAACTATCACCTTTAATTCATAGTTGTATGTGTTTCAGACATGAGACAAATGTGACCTACAATGACTGCAGCTTAATTTCAGGCAAAAAAGTTTAGCTAGAATCAAGACTTCAAGCAAAATCTGCTTGATGTGTGGGGAACCAAGAATCAAACTGTGATTTACCAGCTGCTAATTTATTAATTGGTTATGGGAACTTAGAGCTGAAGAGACCTCGAGGAACAGTTGTTTAACAAGCCACATGTCACTTTGTCAATCTTAAAAGAAAACAAAAAGCAGTCCCAAATCTAGCAAGGCTTACCCCTTCCCTATAAATCAAAATAATAAATGATCTAAATAAAAAAAATCTTAAACTCAAAAAGGATATATTCAAAGTACTGTTTTCCACTGTTGTAAAACAGTGCAACTGTCCATTTGGAAGGATTTATAAATTTAAAAAAATATTTAAAAAAAACACATCTTAAATACAATTAATAACATTGCTGCATAAAGATATTAGTAGAGCATTTACACCATTTTTGTCATGGCTTTGTATTGTCTCAGTGAGTGACATTCCTGTAGTTCCATACTAGCCTCACAACACAGACCAGGATGGAACAGAAATAATGCTCCAGGACAAGCACTCTACAGTTGCACTGTGCTGGATTGTGGCATGTTGCTCATGTACAGTAAGTAAGTGAAGTAGAACATAAAACATACTGTATATATTTTTTTAATGGAAAATATATATATATATAATTGATCTGTATTCAGCACTACAGTATTAATTCAAACACATTGTGTAATATGTCGGTTGTCTTAACATATTTTAAGCAGCTCCAATAATTACACTACATATCAAAGAACAGGACTTGGGACAGGACACATCAAAGTACAGGACATGGGACAGGACAAACTGGTCAACTCATGCTAAATATCAAAGGACAGCTACATCAAAGGACAGGACTTGGGACAGGACGAACTGGTCAACTCACATCAAAGGGAAAGACGAATACCAATGAAGCGGTGAAACAAAACTTCTTCCTGAGATCATACTGTATATAAGAGCTGGGAAACCCTTGCAGGTTGTCTGTTCTGCGGGGCAGACCCAACGTGCGTTGATGTCATTATTGAGCTCAATAAAATAACTGAATCCACGCAAGACTGTGTTCTGCTCCTCTGATGAAGGGATTTCCCACAACAGTAAGATAATATCAGAAAGTCATTTATCCTGCTGAGGGTTTCGGTAAGCCTATGGTTTAGGCACTAGCACACTACGTGGCCAAGGGCTCAAGAAAGTCCCATATTTATCAATCCTTCAAAACAATTATTTTATCAAAAACAGCAAGGTACATAATAATCTACATGGAAGTATCTTTCTCAATCATCAGTTATCCAGTGTAGAAGTGCTCCTTAGGGCACTTTGACCAAATTCACCTAAAAGAATTAAAGAAAAGCACATTTTAGATGCACCACTGCTGGGTACTGCTAAAAGGTTATTCAAAAGCACATAGAAGGGTGTGTTCGGTGACTGACTCATCATCCCATACAAGGTAAACAAAGCCGACCTATTTTCATGTGTTAGATTTGGGAAAGTCAGAAGTATTGGAGGGAACTTTTGCTTTAGGAGGTGTCTTCATTTCCTTTTGTTTGAATAGTGGATTTAACAAGCCCCATGATGTGTTCTTGTCTAACTAGAAATAGGATTAGCAGCAGTGCCTAGTGCTTTTTCCTTTTGCCCGCATTATTATGAAGGATGATGTGCCTCTAATGAATGTACATTAACAGTTGTGACATAAATGTAAACCCAGTTTTGCTCCCTTCCACGGATGTGCTTAAGCCTGTGCTCAGAAAAGAAAAATAAGCAAATAAAAAAAAAAATGGGCCAATTTTTTCAAGGACTCTTCATGTTAGCAACAATTATGTGCTTAAAATGAAGTCTTTAACCAAGACAAAATACAGTGAACCATTTCCATAATGCAATAAACAGCCAATGCTGAATTGCCTTTCAGGGGGTTTATTATATTTCATAAGGTTCTAAATGTTTCCATCTTTGGGTAGCTCATATTGAACTGCCTGACCATGGTAAATCCTTCCAAATAAAACCTACAAACGAGCTGTGTGGAAAGGAACTAGAAAACGCGCAAAACAAAATCATAAGTTATTAAAAACAGAAGTGGCTCACACACAGGATTTCAGGAGAAAGGATTTGTTGTGAAAGGAGAATTTCAGAAGTGTTTTACGCTTACAACAAAAATAAATTCTGCACACTGACTGATGCTCAGAAATTCATTTGTAAGGAAGGGAAGATTTAATTAAATTCAATAATGAAACTTTTTACTGCATTTTTTAAATGCTCCTTCCTAGTTAAACTTAACCTTAACTTAACCTAGTTAAACAGACCTTGCCTGTAAAGAACAAGAGGCATGAATATATTGCTTAACATAATTAATTTCAAGCTGCTAAGCTAAAAAACTAAGTTTTAGTACACTATAACCTTATATATATATCTAATATTGGAAAATTGAAAAATTCATTCTAAACAAAATGTTTAAGAATGGTAAGAGTTTTGTCACAATTTCTAGCTCATTTGTCAGATAAAACAATGCAGTCAATGCCTTCTAGTGAGAAATTGTAGTTAATATTAAATGGTGTAATTGCTTCCAAATTGTCAGCCATGGGTAATATCTGCTATTTTAGGAACAGTGCACTGCACATTAAGTGCTTTCAGACCACTGCGTTAAGGACACAGGTCTTCTTTCATTTTGTCGTCACTACCACATCCTCAACCACATCGCTATTTACTTTCCATAATACTAGTCAAATTTCAGAAGCTGCTCTCGATTTTGTTTTCCAGTTGACCCCCTCTGGTGCTGAAGAACACAGAAAAACCAGTGTCGGCACTTCCCTTCATATTTAGTTGATTCACAACTTCACCTGGGTTTTATAACTTTAATCACTGGGTTTTACAAGACACCAGACCAAAATGTGGCTACCTGCATCCCTAAACACAATTTCAGGCCAGTAAATGAGGGCCAGCCATAAAGATGCATTGCTCTGATAGGCTGCAGTGAATATGTGCTCCCAACCTGGGATGCTGAAACAACCTGATGTTCTTGCAAAAAGAGAATGCAGGAAAAAACTGTACACGTTTTAGTCCAAGATAAGCACTACAACAAACCAAGGCGATCAGTCCACAATGAGACAACTCTCATTCATGAAATGAGTCATCTGGCCTAGGCAAAGAACTGAAACTTCACACAGTTTGGGATAAAAAGGGTAATCAAACTGGTCCACAGGTACTTCCAAAACAACAACATTGTGCAATAACTGGAATAAAACTAGGGTGTTTTTCCTCAGGTAACAATGGGACTGCATTTATCAATTTGTGAATAAACAGTTTGTCAAATGATTGTCAATGTAAATATGAAATGGGATGACACAATATACAGGTAAGTTATAATTGGGGTCCTGTAGACATGGGGCACTCTGCTTTCTGCACTGTAACTCCCTATCATAAAATGATTATTGAAGAAAGCATTTAATGAATTTTTCATTAACATTTTAAATGAAATAGAATGGAAACACTTCCATGCAACAACTGGGTAGCCTGCTTAATAACAAGAAGGTTTATTCCACTTAAACAACTCTATTAACACCATTTCATACTTAAGATTCAGGTGCACATTAGACAACACCAGTGACAAAGCTAGATGTCAAGAACGATATGCAGCCACTTTACCCACAAAACCAAGGATGTGTTTTTAAAACCAAAATAATGAAAATAATGCAGAAAAATAATGTGCATGGCTTTCCCCTTTGCCACAGAAAAAAAAACTCAGCTAACTCTAGGAACTCCATTTTTTCAAGGATCTGCTCAAAATTGCTGCAATATTACTCTATGCATATAAATATGCTAAATTGAAAGTATTTATTTCCTCAGTTATTTAACACAACCAATGCATATTTCATCTTCAGTTTAATTGGCACAGATTTAAAAAATCCATGAGTAAAAAAAGGTACTGCCGATTACTTTACTGATAGATGCATGTAATACTCTGCAAAAGTTCATTTTAAATAAGATACTATAAAAGGTCTGAAGATTAGAGAAAAAGTTTTGAGATTAGCCTTATCCTGATGATCCTTATTTTTATTTTTGTCATAAATACTGCGCACACACTTGGGAGGGCTCCACAAGGTTTATGTTTAAAATGGAGAATGTTCAATCTGTTCTCTTGATAAGCTTTTTCGTAAATCACCACTGCACTAAAATGTAAAATAATCAATTTGCTAATTAGATAACGTCACAACATCCTGAAAAATATTGAGTGGCTGAAGAGTCATGTACTTTAAGACAAACACTGAAGCAGTGTGATAATTTAGAAATTACGACATCTACTTCACTGAGCATCTCTCAGATGGTTTCACTTTCAGAGTATATGGCTTAACATTTTAATGGAAAAGTGTATTTTGGGATGGGGTCTTGAATTACAAATCTGATTTAAAATAAATTTGAAGAGAAGCACAATGGAAAAAGCTGTTGCTTAACTTTGCTTATCACAGTGTCCTGCTTGTCACTAAAGACTACTCTACTGTATATTAATACTATATAAACTCTGAAGCATTATTGTTACATTTTAAATTCTTATTTACACTGGTCATTAATACTGTTTTCCTTTTAAAAATGTCTACAATGAAAATATTCACTAATATTAAATATCACAAAGATGACTGCAAAACCAGAAATCAAATGTAGACATTAAAAAGTAATCCCTTTTCGAACTTTGCAAATGTAATTTTGACATTAGTAAACTACTGCAGAAATATGACCTAAAAATAAACAAACGTTTCTGGCAGCCATCTTGGAATTTGTACATCCTATACAAGGATGATATTTTCTGGTAGCCCGATACTGTTCTATTTGACAGAATGTCCTACCAACTTTTCTTTATAACATAAAAGATGGAAGAAATTTCAGACATATAATTTCGACCTCAATACGTAAGGGAAACTCTGTCAGGGAGGAATATTCTTAGGGCATACTATACTCATTCTACTCCCACAGCTTTTAGTGCACAGCAATGAATTTCTTACTATATGAGCAAATCTCACATTTCAGTGAAGTTCAGGCATTAACAACTAAAATGGCTGTGAAGAATGCCAATCGCAGATAAAAACCTATTTTAATACAACAAAAGCTGTGGTAGCTCTTCGGTAGCTACCAGAGTGGCTTTTATTTACAGGTCACAAAGGACCTTAGATTTGTTATCTATTTGGACAAAAACATTCACTTTAATACACCTTAGATAAAGGAAAATACACACCCATATCAAGTTGGTTCTGTGCATTAAAAAGTATCATCAAAGCCAAATATTACTAGGTGAACATACAAAGCTTTATAATAAATTAATTCTGAGGAGGACTTCAGAAGTATTTTTTCCATTAAAATGAAGTTGACAAATCTCAACTTTTTTCCATCTCTTATGTTTTCTCATGCCAGATTTTCACATTTACAGAGGATTTCTTTCTGAAACATGCGTTAACTGTGCAAAAATCTTTAAAACGCACCACATGTACAGTTTGACTGGTTTTGGCTACCTGAAACAAGGATATTCGCTAATGCCTTGTTGTAATAAATGAGAATGAGGATTAGCAAACTTAAATGAGGTACCACAAAAACATTATTTATGAGGCAGTAGAAAATTAAGATTAAGATGCAATATTTCTATCCACTGCTACTGGAAGGGAGTACAAAATAGGGGGGAAAAACAGCAGGTGCAAAGAAACACTCGGCTCAACAGAAACTCACCCGTACTAGAGTTGGGGCCATGCAGGAGCAAACAGTCTTCATGTGCTTAAGACATTTCTCATGGGACATGAAACTGCACACTGCAAAGGAGAAAGGACACAGCAACATGAGATTCATTACTTCACTTCGAAGCAGAAAACCGTCGTCACATGACAAACAGCTGTTTTGACATTCATCAGAACACCAAAAGAATGGTTATTCATTGAATCTTCCACCCACACAAGAAGATATTTACTACACAAGTTATTTCTGAAAAACTATTTTACAGGAACTAAAAAAAAACACCACTCTTAGAAGTGTTGACTGTGGTCATTCGGTATTGCAGTCTATGAAATTATGCTTCAGAATGTGATCCCTGTGCTTTGGCATTTTTTATTAATTATACTTGTGACCTCAAAGTCACCAATAAAACCAGTAAGCAGTGGAGAGCTGTAATGACCTGCCAAACCACTGTAGTTGAAGTGGAATGTCTCAATATTATTTTGTAGTTGCTAAAAAGGAAACAAAATCTTCACCGATATAAAGTCACCTCTCACAACAATAGTGAAATGGAGAAGTATTTGTGTACCTTGAAGATATGTTAATGAATATTACATTTTTCTAAAAATAATCTGAAGATATTCTGAATTGCAACTGGTGCTTGTGGGACAGCCATGTGCAGTACCTCATTATCACATCTATAATAGAATAAAGTTTTATCATAAAGGTGAGCAGCTAATATGTAAATACAGAAGGGGATATGAAAAAGGTCATTTAAATTCTTCTTATTCAAACTTTCATATACCAATTGCTTTCTAAGAGCTAGCTATAGTCTTCTAGACCCTACAAATGCGTTATAAATGTTCACCTTTTTTTAAATGTGATTTGATAAACCGAACACTAAAAAAAGCTACATGACTAATGTCATTAGAAGTGTATGACATTTATTTAATGTGTGGTAAACCTGTCATTTGTTTTACTAGTAACAACCTGGTGAAACTTTCTGTTCTAAGATCCCTTATTGTTTGAAGATGAAAATGTTCATGGTTTACCAAGGTATTTACAGCAAAAACATTACAAACAAAGAACCGGTCCACTATTATTAGAACGACAACCCTGCACGTATACTATGAAGAACAGTTCTTTAATGAAAAAAAGCTTATATCACACAAACCATATGCTGTCTAAACAACTGTTAAATGTCCCTCTCATGCTGCTCTTCTTAGTGAAGGCACTTATCACAGTAATATGAAAAATGCAGCAGGCTTTATCTGTGTGTATGAAAGCTCTTTCTTTCATACACACAGATAAGGCTCTTTTAAGTCACGCTAAGTCACCTCCCGGCTTCGCTCTTAGCCTTCTTATAGGCACGCATTCACTTGAAAGAAAAAATTAAGAAACCTACACCTTGCTCTTTTACAGTAGCTTTTAGAATATACTTCAAGTTATACATTGTACATCTTAAAAGGATCTATTATTTACTGCATTTTGATAGCAAAGTACTGAGTTGGTGGCATGTTGTCTGGAACAGGTTGCCTAGACGTCTCAAGAAACTTCTAGATGAGACCCTGTGATCATGTGGTTGCTACTAGCAACCAAACGAGCACAACGGGTTGAGTGGGCTCTCTCTTGTTTGTATCCTGCTTATGTTCCAAATCATGGACTCTCATTCTCTGTTACTCAGTAGATTAGTATGATTAACCTAGTCCTTTGCAAGACAAATGCTCACTGTTAGTAAATTTTAATTATTGTAAATGGAGATCTGTTTATTCCACATGCAGTATAACTACAGTATATGCTTTGAATATGTTTTCTGTTCAGTAGACAACTTTACTAGCTACTGATTCAATGAAGGTGCTAAGCATTTGGTATGAAAATTTGGGCTTAATTACGGTTTATCTTTAAAGTTTCTGTTTTTTCAACTCAATTCAAGGAGGAAAAGTGCATAACCACATTTAAAATTTATGAAGCTGAAAGTAAGAAATTACTGTTATTCAGGAGCTCATGAGTTCAAAAGCTCAATATTAATTTATTCAATGAGAGCGAGAATCACTGATAAGGGTTTTCTTAAGCGTCTCTTTTCTTGTGAATAAGGATATGTTAAAACCTTGAACTTTTTTATACTTTGATATATTTAATACATGAATAAACTATGTGAATTGATAGACTTCACACAGCTGCACAATTGTCAAATTAGGGTAAAACCTAGACTTTTTCCCCATTGTTTTCCCCTATATGAAAAAATTTTATGGTAAATCCATATTTAATTTTCTTTTCTTATCACATAACACACTTTTGGTGCACTATTTTATTACATCATGTTTACTGTAAGTACGGCAGGCTCAAAGCAGCACACAAAAATAAAAATAGTTAATACTAAAAAACCTGCATGTATTCAGGAACATTCATATTAATTTTATATTATATATATATTTATATATATATAACACATACTTGTAATCTCATTTAGCAAGGGTTCTTATCAAATGATTAGCCTGTGAATACGTGGCACCTTATCGTATAGGGGCCTTTTAGAAAGGACATTTCAAGTCGTTTTGAAATTCAGCTGTGTGACGCAACACCCTAGCATGTTTGCGAGCATTAGAAGAATAATCCATTTTATCTTGACCTCTGAAGTGCGACAAAGAAGCAAAACTGTCACACCTCCAAGAGGATACGAAGGAAGCAGCGACACTTGCGTTACAAAACAAGCCACAAAGTCAACAGACCAAAACCAGTGAGTGATTAAGAAATCAACTGCACAGAAAGAATAATAGATTACAGGACACAGCTTCTGTGTTGGCTTGCTTATTCTGAGCAGTAGGTCACTCAGAACTCAGTAAGGTACTGAAATACTAAAGCATGATTGAGAGTGTGTGAAATACAGTATATACACATCCAGAGAGAAATGAAGAACTTTCGTGCCCTGTGTACTTGCAATCCATTAGAAATCCAACCCCAAATTTCAGAAGAAATACGTGCGCTCCCTGAATCCTAGATACTGTGGAATTCTGTTGTGGTGAAAGACAAGGGCACAGTGAAGTTCATCATTGTTTAGAGAGTGGCACTCCCTATGCTCTAAGCCCATGGACATCCGTGATCCGTGATCAAATCCCTGGTGTTTCACCCCTTAGCGCCATCATGGATATGCAAGCAACACTGGCACAGACTGGCAAAGATTCTGCACGGAGAACAATGGAATATTCAGCTTTGGGTCAAAACACAAGAGCAATGATGTCATTTGATGTTGACAGCCGACGGACCCATCTTAGCATCTGTCCAAGAGATGCTGAACTGATCCCAGAACGCATCACACCGTCTTGAGTGGCCCTTGCTATGTGGGAGCAAGCTTTGTGTTGAAAGATTAAGGGATTGCGTGGAGACTGGTGTTAGCGGGAAGAACAGGCAGGCTGCTGCACAGCCTTCATGCTTCTTTAGGAATCACATTCTCTGCCACCACCAGACAACTAGGTGCTAACAGAAAACCCCAGTCTCACAAAATGCTAGGGGTGGCATTCTATGCTGCTATACATACTACAGTCACATAACTCTGCGACACTGAATCATAATGCAATTTTTAAGGGCCCCTTACCACGGCAATCGGCTTTACGATGGTCAGATTTATTACAATCCACAGTTATTGCTATGTGGGAATGATTCCTCTCGCGATTGAGAGTCTAGTAGGTTGACTGGGTCTGAGGTGATCACTGGGCTTCCTGTCAGTCTGAAGTCTAATAAGGCAGAAGGATGGATGCTGAATTCCCCAACGACTTCACATAACAAACATTCCTACACCTTTAGGTATGCAAGAAATTCCAACAACTTTCCATTTTTGGCAGTGTTTTCAATATGACAACACTGTTGTTATTTTTTTTCCTTCCTTGGGATTATTTTTACACTTTAAGGAAGGTGTTAAAGCAATCCAAAGTAGTTCCACCACCAAAGTACAAAGCAAGGTTAAGTATATACCCTACATAACCCTTGCAACTTTTTAAAAGGTATTATGTCTTTACTTCAGAAAAAAAAATATTTTGGAAAAAACAACAACAAGACACATGCAATAAAGCACCAAGTGAGACTATCTGCTTACAATGCCACTCCTATCCAGAGAATATTCAATATAAGTTTATCATTAGAATCTAACCCATAGTTTTGAGACAATTATAATGCAACAATGTGCTCAAACAAGCCAGTTATCAGCTATCAGCTATATAACAGTTATCAGGTTATCAGCTTCGACAACATGGCTGAAAATACCAAATAATACAATCTTAAACCAATTTCTGAAAGCTCAATAAACAAATGTTTATTAGTCTGCTGTGAAGTACACAATGTCTGTTTTAATTTGAAGAAATGCAAACACTAGGGAAACGCGTATTGAGTTGGTTTTATTCAATTCACATTTAAAACTAGAAAAAAAGCACTTGAAAGACCATTTTAACTTTGCTGTTATGACTGTTGTGCAACAGAAAGTTGACCTGCATTCCAAGTTTATAAAACGTGGTTCCTAATTTGTCTTTAATATGATAGTGAAAAACCCCACAAAACATTAAATTACATCTTGTGATTTATCTTGGCTCTCATTCAGAAAAAACAGCACAGAAAAAGAAAAGTTTAATTAGTGCTGAGATGCTTGATTAATCTTGCACAAATTCAAAGGCTATCTAACACCTGCATCTTTTAAATAGTTGCATAATTATTTACTAGCCATGTTAAACAAAGTGTTGTATCATGCCTCAGCAATTTGTTTTTTAAAAAAGAGAAAATTACAGTGTAAAATTAGAATGTAGCACTACAGGCATACAAAACAAAGAGTGTTTACAAACAATAAATACTCTTTTTTGTAGGGTTTTTTTCCCCCCAATCTTCAGCAATACTTTGTAAAGTATAAAAAATTCAGACAACACCATATGGCCATGAAGAAGCCAACTCCAAAACTCAAGCATCTTCCCTCAGTGAATACAGTCCCACTAAAGGGGATTAATATCCTTATTATCCCAATCCATCCATTTCCTAATGGCTTTACTGCTCTATCCAATAAAGGTTTGGGGGGGGAGATCCAGGCTAGCAATGTGTACAAGGCAGAGTACAGCTGGGACAGCACACCAATCCATCACAGGGTACACACAGATATGCATATACACCTGCGGTCAGTTTTCCCAGAAGCCAATTTACCTACTAGTATTTTCCTTCAGACTGTGGGAGGCAGCTGGAACACCTGGTGAAAACCAGCACTAGCAGGGGTGGGATACACAAATTCCACACAGAGAGCACCCCAGGTCCAGAATTGAACCGGGGGCCCCAGTTCTGAGAGGCTGCAATGCTAACCACTGCAGCGCCAAGCCGCCCCATCCTTTTTCCTTCAAACAGTCCCTCAACAAATACGATTCTACCACCGAGTCACAAATCTGAATTCTTGTCGAGCAGCTTTGAAACACTTTCCTGAAAATCACACAAGTTTGCTCTGAATTAATTACTTTACCTGCTTACCAGCTTCACTGGATATAAACCAAGGCGGTCGCTGTTATTACAGAGTTAAAGGACAACATACTTAAACCAGAGACTGATTTTTGTTACAATATAAAAATCAAGCATGAACACGAAAAGGGTGCAGGAGCCAGTAAGGTCTCCTTTGGATCCATTTCTATAAACCAGACTTGAAACTTCAATGATTTGCAAAGTCTGACAATGAAGTGTCAAAGAAAGCCCAGCCATTTCACTTTTATTCGTCACAACCCAGTTGATTTTTAATAAAAACGAAAAGCGGGGCAAGCAGAGTGTTCGCAAAAGTTTGCTGTTGAACAAAATTATAAAAGGCATCGCTTACATTTGTGAACGGCTTGGCAATCTCTTTACACTCTTGTTCCAGAGCTACACCCTTGGAAAAAGCACTGGAATATTTCTTTAAAGGTAAAGTATGGGGCCTAAAGAAGAAGGTAAAGGCCTGGTTTGCCATGTCCTAACCTGACCTGACCATCTCTACAGTCATGGTTTTTGGTTGAAACCTTCAGTTTTCACTGCAGCACTTATTTGTTGAAGAACATAAAAAGTAAGGATCTGTGCAATTGAAAATAGAACTCTTTAAAAAGTCTAAACATAGCCAAGAACACAAAGGGCAGCTTCTAAAAAAAAACAGGTCTCATTATCTTTCTCAGGAGCCCTGATTCAGTGTATACAGTGTGCTGGAGGTTTGGGGCTTTTTTTTTTTTAACGACAGCAGGAAGTGGTTTCTGGCCCTCAGCATGCTGGCAGTGCTTCACAGGCAGTTGTGTGAATCGTACCGTTTTAAACCCAGTGCACCACCCCCACAATTTACCACCGGCACAAACAAGACCTGAACTTGTCTGAAACGTCCGATACGTTCTCAAAAAGTGATGCATCGACAGGAGCATTAAGAAACAACCTTGTGTTTCTATGGTATAATTTTACAAAAAAATCTTGCATCAATGAGCCTGTAAATATTAAAAAGCAGAAAATGTTCATTTGAATAGGCATTGCAGAAATCTCCATGAATCCCATTAAGTTCCAACTTAACTAAACCTTCAACTATAAATTACCTGTTTAAAAACATTTTATGGGGGGGGGGGGGGGGTTTACCACTTCTAAACACATATTCTGGGTAAAAAACCTAGAAATTTGAAAACAGCACATTTACAGTTGTATACAAAAGTTTGGCCAAATGTTTTATTTATTTTCTATGTGAAAATCATTTAACACAACCTCAGCAGCGAACACAATTAAACTTGATATATGTCTGCAAACGGTAATGCACAGTTACTATTTATCTGCTGAATTTAACACATTGAAAAAAATAAAATAGTAAATGTGGCATGTGTAAACGTTTGGGCACCCTATCAGTCAGTACTTAGTAACACCCCATTTGTCAGAAATCACAGCCTCCAAACAATTGTTGTAACCAGTTAACAGTCTTTCTATTCTTGCTTTATTCTATTCTTAGGTCTTCTTGCATGCACTGCATGTTTGAGATCTACCCACAGATTTTCAATAATATTCAAGTCTGGGGACTGTGAAGGCGATTTCAAAACCTTAATCTTTCATTTCTTGAAGTAGTTCATGGTTGATTTCTTCACTGACTGTGGGACATTAGCTTCCAGGATTTGTTGATATTTAGTAGAATCCATTCTTCCCTCTACCCACACAATATTTCCTATGCATGGGCTGCCACACAACCCCAAAGCGAAACAGATCCAGCCCCATGCTTAACAGTTGGCAAGGTGTTCTTTTCTTCAAATGATTTTCCTTTTTTTCCCTCCAAATGTACCTTTGGTGATTGTAGCCAAGGAGTTCAATTTCTACTTCATTAGACAACAGCACTTGGTCCCAAAATGACTCTGGCTCATCTAAGTGTTATGTTGTATACTTCAGACATTGACTTTTGTGATGAGATTGCAGGTAAGGTTTACTCTTCCATGCAGATCATGTTTGTGTAAGCAACGCTGCACAGTGGACCAGTGCAGCACTACTCCTGTGCCAGCTTAACCTTCCTGCAGGTCCTTTGCAGTGATATGGGGGTTTTGCTTTGCATTCCTGACCAGTCTAAGAGAAGTTCTGAGATTTTTTTTCGGTTTTCCAGATCTTGTCTTGACTTCAACTGTTCCCCTTAACTTCCATTTCTTAATGACATTTCAGACAGTGGAAATTGCAAACAGGAAGCATTTAGATATCTTTTTATAGCTTTCCCCTGCTTTCAATTATCTTTATTTTCTGATCTCCAGTCAGTTGTTTAGAGGAGCCCAAGGTTGTTGAGTGCAAGCACAACACCCTGAAAGGTTTGAAGAGTCAGAGAATTTATTAAGCTCTGGAATTGTCATCAAATGACTTAGATAAAGGCCTAATGAGTAAATTAAGTTCTGAGACCTTACAAAAAAATAACACTAGTGGATCAACTGGATTTTATCTTGGTTTCGTCACTATAACCGACTTAATTTGAAGCAACCTTAAAACTAATAATGCTAGGTCTCCAAAGTGGCGTAAGGATCTATAATACTGAGGTTGCCTCTTCCAGTTTCAGTATGTCGTTTAGCCAGCTATGACCAGGTTTTCCTAGGCAGCAGTGCACAAGTGGCCAAGGACAAGAGAGGGCTGGAGATGACTTGTACTGTTCAGGCTATTCTCATCATGCCCACAGCCGCCCTGAACTATGAGCCTTTAGTGCTGTTGGCAAGAGACATCAATTCTCCAGTGAGTGCTGGGACTGCTGTGGCATTGTGGAAGGAAAAGACTACTCTGATGATGCAAGTTTTGGAGGCAGATACAATCCTTTTCGGGGGTTCAAGGGGTCACTGCAGTGAACTGGAGCTGATTAAAATGAGTGATCGCAAAGTGAAAGGAATAAAAAAACTAAATTAATACTAGATGAAAACAGCAAATACCCAAACCTTGGAATTCTGTGTTTGACTTGACTTTGTCATCGTGACTAGTTTGTGCATGGGGACTTCAGACTTAAAACTCATGAAGAACAACCTATTGAGCTCATTCTGTACAGCGTCACTCGTGATGCGCACTTACTGTAGCTTAAACTGCTGACTTCATCTCTATGGTTAAACATCTTTAACAGCACACATATCCACGCCATTCAGAGAAGTCCAGCCTCTTTTGAACGAAGCAGCAGCCCATGAATTTAAAGCTTTTCTTTTCTTTTAAAATAAAACACGCTGAGATATGAAACCAGATATGACAGGACTTTTTCTCATACTGTTTAAATGCAATTCCTGTCATGATCTAAATCAGTGAACAGTGAACTATAGCACTGCCCTATACGTGACCTCCCAGGGAAATGAGTAATGCCTGCAACATTCTAATTAATACCCTTTTCTCAAAAGAAGAACAGAAGAAAAGATACAAATAAAAGAAAGCCATTTGGTTCTATATAGCTTATTTGGTTGCTAGTTGGTAAATGATTGAGGATCGGATCCTATGTGGATTCTTGAAAAAAAACAACAAAGGTATTAGTTGCAATTATGAGGCTGAGCAACTTATTCCCAACTCAAACAACCCAAAGCATAAAGAAAAGGCTCATATATACAAACAGCTTTTATTGCAAGAACCATAAAGTACAGTATGCCTGTATCATTTGTTATTGATCTACACAAGACAGTCAGTGTGTGCCTACTCTAATTCTTTATGAAATGTTGTCCAATAAGAGAATTTATCTTCAGCTGCCATGTCACCTGGAGGACTGGTTCAGAAATTCTGGTCGAGAGGGAAGAGTTCAACTTACTGGTCAACCATCACCACCTATGCAGCAAACTGGTTTCCTATCCTTGTACTGACTGATCCAACACATACTTGACCTCAGATAAGATCAGATCTGAAATCTGATGCAAAATATACACCACTTTATCTACCAGTTTATCACAGTTTGTATGATTGTTAGAATGCTTTTCGTGTAATTCAGCAAAACATTAAGATAAACATGATTTCTTTACTAAAATCAATTAATCGCATTAACATCTCCTGCATTTAACTGCGCAGATAGCTGAAAACCCGTCATCGTCAACTCTAAACCAAGCCCATCCTGTTGAAAGTGTGCTCAGGCCTTCTCTCCTTCTGTAGCCCCCGGATTTCATCCCCAGTGGACTCCTGGTTGCCATGCAACTGAAAAAGTCAATCACAGTTTCACACACTAAGCTAGCAGCAATGCAGCATTTCATCCAAAACTCACTTGCAGAACACCAGCACCTACCTTCTCCCTCTCACACCAGAACAGGCAGCACTATGCTACAAACCTTCTTATATTTACAAACAATCTGGGCTCACAGACACCAAATGCACAGGTTAAGCATTGGAGCTGTTTTTAAGCTCTGAAAAGGAATTAAAGGAAACCTACAGAACAGGAATACCTTGGCCCAAAATCTTACATTCTCAATGTCTGGGTACAGATTATGTTGTTTTTAGGTCCTAAAATAATACACAAGGGAAATTAAAGAAGTAAAAAAAAAGATACTCTAAGGCTGCTTTTATTTAGAAAGAATTAAGAATTCATGCAATATTAATCCTTTTAATTCCTACCCTATATTAACTTGTACACTAAACACCGTAAAGGATACACATTCCTTTATACACTACCATATATCCTCATCTCTCATGTTCTTCATTTGCACAATTGGAGAAGCACAAAAACAAAGACAACGTGCTAAGACACATGTAACACGTGTCACAAAACATTATCCTCAGAACTAGCCAGATTCATCACAAACGTGTTCAACACGTATTCCACCGTATTCAAACACTCTGCAGATAAGGAAACATTTCTTCTGTGGAGAAAGCAGACACCACAAAGGGAAGGAGAAAAAAAAATGTTTAAAAAACACCTAGGGCAAATATTTAAACTCAAAACACACACATCGCTTTTAAGACACAGGTTAACAGCTGATATAAAATACTACTGAATGTTACGTATGTATACAAAATATGATTCAGGGAGGTTACTATAGTGTCTTTGCAAAAACATTTTAAAACATCAACAGAGTGAAATTGGAAAAAGACAAGGAGAAAAGAAAAGTCACTCCTCTTCCAAAACTACTCCTACCCAGAATAACGTAAAATAAACACATATTAAAGACAGCATGTATTTACAGATGGTTCTCTAGGAACAGAAGTACTAGGTAAGTATTCAATATGGCCTTCCGCACAAGCTAACAAGTTCCCCAATACCAATAAGTCATTGCCTGATATCCTTTTGGCCTTTTAGCACTGATCCGCTGCAATTCCTATTAAGACTAAATGGATGTGCCAGAAACGTGGATACTGAGGACACTTCAGATGGTTTAAGTCGTATCTCATTGTATCAGCCAACTTTAAGACAGTATCTTGTATACACTATTGCTTTGGCAGAGCAAAGCAACCCATCTCCTGTTACTAAGCAAACCCGATAACTCAATCACAGGAATGATGCTTAATTAGGCAATTAAACAAGGAAACGAAAAAAAAAACAATCAATACAATCTATCTTTCTGTGGCACAAGCTCTTAAATCATTCCTCGACATGCCTTTAACCTGCCAGCATTAGCTGGAAGAGGTTCTTTAAATGTATGTCAATGTACAGATCAATCAGTCCTAACCCCCTGCTAACTGAAGGACAACTGACGTCCTCCTCCACTGAGCTCTTGACAGCTTTCACTCAATTCCACTCCAAACACACAACTCCTCCTTACTCGCGAGAAGGAGTGGAGAAAACCGACAGCTACGTATCCTGCTTGCTCTATTTGCGACTGCAAAGGCAGGGATGAAAATGTTTTTACTCACATCAACTCAGTATACTTTTACTTACTGCCTCTTTTCAGACATCTTAAAAGACTTCATCATACCTATCACCTATTATTACTATTTCTAAATGAATGTCACAGGTTGAAATGCTCATTTGTCATTTTTGGAGACTAATATTCTAAACTTTGACACACATGCCTGTCACAAATCATAATTACAGTATCCCAACTGTTGGTTGTAGTACTGTAGATCAGATTTCCCACTGGCCAGTAGGTTAAAATTTTGACTTAATCTGGACCTTAGGAAGGGTTTTTAACATCGTGAAGAAACATTTGGCTGAAAAAATACTTAAATGTCAACTGAAAAAAGATTACCAGTTTGATACTTAACATTTCTGTGCTGTAAAAGTCCTGTACCCGAAGAAACAAAATCTTACGACAAATGAATTGCACATCTACAGTATACTGTTCTTGAGCTAAAACCGTATTCCCTAAAATGTCTCTTTCTGCTCATAAATGAACAAAAAAAAGGTTACAAGCTAGAAAATACATATTTTTCATTTAGCCCATCAAGTTGTTAATAGCTAATTGATCCAAGGATCTCATCCAGCCTTTTTTATAAAAAGCCAGGATTTTAACTTGCGTGTCTTTATTCTAAAGTACACATGATGAGAAGTCTAGTGCTTCTTTAGTAAGCACAGTTTTCTCAACAATTAAACAAAAGGAAAGGTGTCAGGGACTGCACCTTGAAGAACCACCTATGTACAGTATGATAAAATAATTGATATTGTAAACAAAACCTATGTAATGCAAAAATAACCTTTTCTCTCAGAATGTAGCTGTAATAATTCCTGAGACAGGAGGCTATTTCTGTACAGAACTGTGTTATGACTATTAGTACAAAAATACAAACAATTGCTTTTGGTTTTCCAAAAAACAGCTGGCTTTCCTCCTCTTCATCTGCAGTGCTTGAGGGTTTATTCCAATGATGAAACACTGAAAGCTACTTTTTGGTTTTTACTTTTTTGCAGTAAGGTTGATAGGGATGTTTATACTTATACAGTTTCAGTTACAGATAAATCAACAAAAACTAGAATGCAGAAGCTATTCATGAGCTCACTGCAGAAGTTGACTGTATAAAGTTGTTAAGAGTTTCAAGCATCACTAACTAGGAAATTTTGATAGAGGGGTTACCAATTTACCAATTGCAAATGCCAGACGACACAGGGATGGGAACCATTAGTTTAAGATGCCTTACTTGCATTAGTGCTACATATTGGTAAATGCTGCTGTGTTTGGGTAATCACTGGATATTGGTATTAGTCACAGCAATCATAATAAGTACATCCCCGCAGTACAAAAAATTGGACAATTATTTGTCATCATAAAGTTGGTAATTGCTGGTAATGACTATGGCAACCCAGAGCTAAACCCACAATCGTGGAGTGCAAGAAGGGACTACAGCCTGGATTGGAGGCCAGACCATTACAAGGCACACACACTGTGACACTTTAGAGATGCCAAGTAACCATGGCTTTCTGAAAGTGCGAGTACACTGGTGCACTCGCAGAAAGCAAACCGACTCCACAGAGATGGTGGCTCAGTCCAAAACTGAATCCAGGACCCAAGAGCTACAAGGAAGCAGCACTCGGATATACTCAAATATCTGGTCATCCCATGTTTTCAACATCTCAGTCAAAGATCATTCCAGAAACCGCAAGTATAAAAAAATGAAAATACTTGAGTGCAACGCTGTACCCTTGCAGAGCAAATCACGCAAAAGATGCATCTTTCCTCTTTGGCAGTACCATAACATAACTGGGTAACTCTACGCTGTACCATAGTCCTAATTGTAATATGAAAGGGCTCTGTCTTACCTCCTTAACTGACATTTTGAAGACTTCTAAGAGCTCCAGTTGTGCTACTCCCATTTTGCCCTAACTCTAAAGAGAAATGATGTATTTTTTTAGTTTTTAAAACTATTGTTTTAGTGTTTCCCCATCCTGTACACATACAAAGACATATAACGTTCCTTAGAAAAATATCCAAGTACTTATGGTAGTATAAAACTATTCCCTCCTGGACTCCTTTAAGTAAGATTCACTTGAATCTTTGAAATTAATTCCTCAGGCCTAAGTTTTTCCTAAATGACAACTTTAATTCAGCTTTTACTCATTACTTCATTACTCCTTCACAGATGAAAACTCAAAGATGCACTAATACCTAGTAAGCGATCCACCTACTTTTTTTTAAGTCAAACTGTAGCTTTTATGATGAAGAGGATTAAAAAAAATAAGATTGTTGAATTAGCCCCCAAAAAAATCAGCGATGTGTTCACAAATCATAATTTCAAATACCTCCAAGAAACACTCAATTACAATTGTTAACAAATAAATGTGTATTTCGGTAGCTAAGATCAGAATTGATCACAGAGCTTCTCTTATCATCTTCCACAAGTTAGATGAAAACACCCACATAAAGTATCTTCCTCAAAGGGTCTTATCATTTCTTCACAGTTCACCAGGTTTGATAGTGCATTTGCTGACTTAGGTGCAGTTTGTTAAGACTTTACCATAAGCAATTTATACAATAATGTACATGTGATGTTCAAGAGCGTAGTGGGTTCTGTTAGGTTTTGAAAGGACTGAACTGTGTCATTAAGAACAGTGCTCTGGGAACTTTTCATTTCTACACTATTATCACCTCAAGATGTACAGTTTTTCAAAGGGGTTGGTTATGGACTTCATTTCCATGCCCCTTCTGTGTTTGTCATGCAGCTACATTACTACAACCTACCAGCCAAGCTTTATATAATATGTGGCTGAAATAATGAGTAATGCACAGGTTTTCTAGCTATAGTATGTATCAAAGGTTCAGACCAAGTTCCTTTTAGAAGCGACTGGTACTGTCCCTGTATATACAGAACAGGCAGACTTAACATTAGTTTTTATACACTAATAGTGCAATATATCCACATATAACAGACCTTTTTCACATTTAAGAAGCACTTTTAAGGGGCAATTATATGCAATGTAAAGAGTCCACAACAGCATACACATATGCTTTTATTATGCATTCTGTCTAGGCTTAAATCCATATTGCAAATGGTGTCAAATTTAAACCGCATAACCCTGATTTTAAACAGTTATCTAAAGATATAGTTCAAGTAGTTAGCTGCGTCAGCATGCGCAGGCTGCAAAGGAAAAGGTAAAGGTCTATTCCATGCTAAAAAGAGAAGAAAAGAAACAACATTTCAGCTGTGGGGCCTTTTTTGGGTGTGATCTAAAGAAATATGCACCCTTTACTTAATATCAGTGCTAGAATATGTGCATACTATAGTGTAACTGCATTTATAATTCTCACTGTAAAATCTCTCCTTCCAGCACAATAATGACAGGGTAATTGCCACAATGTCACATTCCATTAATGTGTATTTTAGGCTTTCAGCATATATGCTAAACATAAGCAATTTAGTCTATTTATAGGAAGATACTTAATCGCATAAAGCCCCTATCCCCCCAAAAAACCTCACCTTTTTTTTCCATTTAAGTATAACACAGGAACTAACAAGTCTATCTTTTTCATGCTTTCATGCAATACCCATTTTATTGCTAATTTGTTTTATCATAAAAGTTTCAAATTTGCATTAAATAAAAATCCTTAGCTAACTGATTTGCATGGCGTTCACAAGAGGCCAAAATTCTTCAGAAATGTAGAAAATGTGTATTTATGTATTCCACTGAATGCTATATTTTCTGTACAGCAGCTGCATTAATGTTTACAATCACCTATGAATTATAAAATGTAGCTAGAAGGAATCAAGGGATACAGTGTATACATTCAGAAAGTACACCATAAACTAAACTGACAACAGTCCCTGAAACGTAGTTTTTAGTTTACTAGGTGTTGTAGTACATCATAACACACAAACCACAATCTGCAGAATTTTAACATGACAAAAAAAAGGAAAAATAAGAAAACGGAGAGGAAAATGTTTACAAAATAATGTGCAACATAATTCTAAATTAACTTGCATATTTTACACAACCTAACCGTGTACTGCTGTTAATGCACTGAATGGAAGAAATCTGGCATGTTAAAAAAAAAACATTACACCGCCGATTCAACACTCAAATTATCCTTGTTTTTTATTGACTAACAATAATTTATCGAATATTTAATGATTATAGTGTAATTCGTTCAGGTTTTCTTATAGTAAGATTGCTAAATAAAAACAGATTACCGTGAAAGCTTTCTGAGCCTTTTCTTTGGGAATTCACTTTACAAAGAATACGGTTAGAAGCCGTCATGTGCTGCCTGTTTGAAAAAGCTAAAAAAGCAAGGATACTTGCGTTTTGACAATTAAGTCCGTCACTATGTTCTGAGAACATTTACGTCCGTAAAATAAATATTGGCGAAACGTGTTGTTTAAATAATAAATAAAGCAAATACTAAGACATGCTCGGTAAACCTTATGAAACATTTTTGCACACTAAAAATATATTGTATAACAATGATCATATTTTTAGATATTTATCTTATACCATTTACATTTACTGTTTACAAAAATGTGTTCTTTGTGGGACGCGAGCATTGATTAATTTTCAGTTAATATACCATAGTTTTCTGAACAATGTATGTAGAGCAGAGGGGGGAAAAACTCCCAATTGCACAGCGACAGTCTCAGCCGTTCCTGGTTTTACTACAACCCTCAAACGCATACACCTCTTTTTAACACAAGGTTAGAAACAGGGATCTGACATCCATAGAAACCCTGGAAAAAAAATAAGAATCCCAATATTGCGTGGTCCGCACGATTTGAACCACAGCCCCTACCCCGGGTTTTAAGATCCAGACAGTCAATGATGTGCAAGATTCAAGTCTCACCTTCGCAAAGGAAGCCGGCTAATCCCCAGATGAAGTCGCTGCAGTGGTGGCAGAAGGTCGGCTTCGTCAGTGTCACTTTCCTGAAACTGTGTCCGGGAGCCCCAGCCTGGTACTTCGTCCTGCAGCCCGGCGAGCTCTGTGCTTTCTTCCTCCCGGCCACAGGGCTGGCGCCCGGGCTGTCGGTGCCGCAGTTACCGTGCTTGACCCGCACACTGTCTGCCATGCTAAGCTAATTTTGTCTTATTTGTACACTTGCAGCTTATTTGCTTCGATATAAATAAAAGAAAAAAAACCCGACAGCGTTAGCACACCCTACGTTAACCCTCTGCGAATCATCGTGGCCATACGACTGCAAGCTTCAGTTCAGCCAGAATTATCTGTGATCATGTAAATGGCATGAATATCAGTCATACACGGCGAGCAAAACTGTTGTGTACGAGAAGCCCATTGAGTCAGAAGTTTTTATTATTTTTGAAGGTCTCCAATTTCCATGAAAAAAATCGTCTTAACGCAAAATATTCCCGCAGTAATGTCGTTGGCTTCGGCTAAGTAGCGTGTAAACTAAACCCCCGACCAACGAAATGAAACCACGAAACAAAAAATCCAACACAGTTTTGCAAAAGCCTGTCAAGGTAGTGTTTACTGCCTAGCGTCGGTTAAAAAATAACACATTTAAACCTCGAAACAAAAATCATCCGGATTCCTAAAACTACACCGCATCGACAACTGCACCTACTTTCTCAAATCCAGTAGCATTTAGTTACAGAAACGCCGGATTCAAATTGAGAGAAAAAAGACACGTAGAACAAGAGAGAACCTTGCCGAGGTAGATTCACTGCTGTTTCAGTACTAAGGTTTTTGCGAGCGAAGGGAGAACAAGCAGCAGGCCAATGTATATAAAAAAGGGGGGGGAAACTATAAACTTACGGAAAAGGGGATGATGATACAAGATGAACCATAGTTGGCCCAGTTTCTCCGAACCGAAAGACGGTGGACTAACAACCGGCAGCACGAAGACGATCCCAACACTGAACTAAACCGAGACGCTGGAGCCGAATTCAGGAGTTCGTTAAAAATGTTTTTACACAGTAAAAATAATTTTCGTGCAACTTTCTTTGGTCTTCCCTCCCCCCTTTTTTTCTTATGCTCCTGTACTACAGTGGCTAGTCTGCAGCAGCAGATGAGGTTGCGAGGAACAAACACAACTTCCGCCTGCAGTTCTTCGGCGAGTTGTTTCTTTCCCTTCCCCGCTGCAGTGCTGGATTCTCCCGGCTGCGGTTTCTGTTCATAGCCCCCAGATCCAGTGCAAAGACTCCTGATTGTGACTGCGGATTCCCGTTTGACGTCGATACCTGCTGGTTGTCCGCTGTCTGCTCTCTCTCCCCCCCTCCCCAACACAAGACATGCGTCAGGAAAACAGATGCTGGGATTCCAGTTGTTGAGTAACAACACAGACACACACACCCCGGCAATTTGGTAGTCGGAGCGTGTTTGAACTCCCACTCACTCAGTCATTCCCGTAACCTCCTATCTTTAAAAAAAAGGCATTTCATTTCTTGCTCCCGCGGATGCTTTGCGTTGTTACGCATTAAAAAAAAACCTTGCAACCAAGTCATTTCTAAACCAGAAACAGTATCTGCAACCCACTAGCTTGACAAAAGGGAAGGCAGGGAAGTGAAAGTCAATTCACTTTAAGAATGTACATAAACGTGAACATTGCTCGTCAAAGGGAAGGTCATATTTTTTACTATGAAAACAGTCAGGTTTTCATTCGCCTGCAATTAACGCTCAATTTGCCCACCACAAATAATTAAAAGGCATATCAATCTACAAACGGATTTATTTTGCATTCCGCCAAACCAATATGTTTGCTGATGTTTAGGACTATTACTCTTCATTCTCTCTCATCTTTTACATTCTTGGATAAAAGAGTGCTCGGGGGGTTACGCCATAAGTGTGAGGCCATTTAATTTATGGAATTAATTTGATATTTAATAATAGAGATCTTTATGACGATGCCCTTATTGGTTGCTAGGCAGACTAGCTCAACAATTCAAACTCCCCAACCCTCTCCTTTTTCAAAGAGACGTCTAAGACGTTATTAAATCTATTGTGGAACTGTAACTAAACGTAATGTATATAAACAAAACGGGTAGAGTTATATTTTATTCTGTTGAATACTGAGAAGAAAAATAATATCAAGTGTTTTTTTCTCCTGTGGTTAAATGCAGAGCTGAGGATCACCAATTGCACAGCACACATTAAAACATTAAAAGGAAAATCCACATCTTTATGCTTTTGAAACATGAACTACTATAGAACATTGTTATGTGTAAAATAAAAAATAAAAAACAGAATTGTAAAACCCAACCCAGCCACCCAGCAGTGCTTCTGTGTCAGTTTGTATACAAAACAGCCTTCTTTATAGATCATTAACTTCAGATTCTGCATCACCCATGAACCTTAAGATACAGATATGTTTGTTTGATTTTTTGGCTGCTCTATGTTGTGCCTGCTACTTCTTTTGTATTACCTGAATGTCAGGTCTGTCCATTGTAATGTGGCAAAGATCTGGGTATGACCGATCTAAAATCTTGATCCTGCCGATTGTGCAGGTCTCATGTAGCATAGATTACTTTCCATACGGATTGTTTCAGCTACAGCTGTGCTTGGCACTGGGAGACGGCATTCTATTGTTGGTCATGTAGAAAATGGGTGACACACATGCGATCAGCAGTGACTCTCGCTTATTGGAGATTGTCTAAAAAGGAAAAAGGGTGGTTTCTGAGGACAAAACTTAGAGCCATAGGTATAACTCAGTAATGTTTAAATCAGTTTGTTCTACTGTTCCCCATGTGGACAGGTGTCAACTCTGGGTATCTTTATCATCATCTTATTTCTGAGATACCAACTGTTTTTATACCTTTTCATCTATAAATAAACCTCACACTCAGTTAAGGGCAATTTTAGTTAGCATCCTGTACATCATACATTGTTTTGCTTGAAAAGCCATACCATAAATGAAGTAAGGGTATAACAATGACTATATCCTTCCGAATATCAATAATGGTTTTACTATTTATTAACACAACTGCAGCACAAATCTGTGCATTGTTTAAAAAGTCAGGTGGCATAATGGACTGGAACAGATCAGCTCCATATGACTTGAGATTCAGGGTCCAAGACCTGTCAGATGTGCTCAGAGACAAAATGTTTCTGGATCCTTGAAAATCTTTTCTGCTGCAGCCATCATTATATTATCAACAGATGTGAGTGAGCCAAGACTGTAGAGACAGTCAAGCCCCTTCTCAGGTCATGACATCTCCTTCACCTCGCTTCAGAACCTGTGGCGTAGTACTAGGATGAGCCAGGAGTGTTTTGGAACAAAGCTTTATGGACAGATGAGACCAAGATAAACCAATATGATAAAGAGATCAAAGAGAAGAGAAAGAAAAGAACTTTAGAGGCTAAAAAAACACAATCCTGTGAGAAGAATAGTCCGGCATACAAAGCCATTTCTGAAGCTGCGTTGCTCATCGCCTTTGATGTAACTCATGTTTGGCCGCAGCAGGATGAATTCTAGAAGTTAAACGCTTTGTCTGCATATGTAGAAGCACACACTTCCATACCTGGGATGTGCTTCACCATGCAACACGACAATAATCAATACAACCAAGGAGCGCAGCTACTCGAGTGCAAGATTTAAATCCAATTAAGTATGCATCTGCCAAGGCGAAAAAAACAACAACTTACAAATACCACAATTTAAAGGCAAGATTTCCAAGGTGGCAGCAGTGGCGTGGCAAAACATCTTAAAGGATTACTTTAAGAACTCAATGGGTGGGGAACATCATGCAATTACAGCCTCAAAGGGATACATATATAACTAAATCTTAACTTTTACATCCAAAATGTACAAAAGTCTCATATTGCGATCACTTAAAATCACTAGCGTTAAAATGTATGCATGAAATTACTCAAGACTAAAATGAGTGTAATATCATACTTAAAATTTATATTTGTCCCAAGATGGCAAATACAAATTGCTTGACTGTAAAACAAAAATAACAACTTTGTCTTTGCTGTCATAATACTGTTTTCAAGGTATTATATACCTCATATGAAATACATGTGGTGACCCTTTCTGACCTCTCAAGGAAACAGCTTTTGGAATGTCAAAAGTAGTTTGTATTTTAATGCCTTAACCATGATTTTTTTTTTACTTTAAATTGCGGGTCCAGTAATTATGCAGGACATCATCCTTAAGCTGTTAGTTTTAATTGTGATTTAGCACTGAAGATTTTTAATGTAAGACTTAAAACATATGGACAAAAGAACAATCAAGCTTGTCAGCTGGTACACTGCCAACTTCATAGTAAGTGAAACAGCAGGGTAGTTCCCACAAAAATGTGGTCATGATGAAAAACAGGACCTAACAGTGCAACATCAGTTTCGCTGCTCATTTACCTGTGGTGCAACAGAGATTAGTATTCGTTCCCCAGTCTAAACTCATTTCATTCACCTGGAGTTTTTGTGCTTAACAGTGGAATGAATCTGTGTGTAGAGAATATATGCATAATAAGAAAAACAGTTACTGTTTGTTTGTAATAAAAGGTAAATGTAACTGTACATGTGGAACTGCTTCACTAAATTACCTTTCGTTATTTGGGTAAATAAGACAGCAGATCAAAACTGGAAGACTTCATCAGGCTCCCAAAAAACTGTTCTTTTCACAAACAAAAGGTGCGAAACCCTTATCGGTGCTTGCTCTTACTATACAAATACAACGATCTATAAACACAATATTGCCAGTTATTAACTTTTTGTCAGATGAATTACCATCTGGGAAATGGAATTACCAGTTCATTTGCACTCTGCTCTTTTAATCTAGGAAAATGGTCTCCTGGTAAAATGGCTCCTATCTACAAATACTGTTGCAAAGTAAGATCTCATTAAAAAAAAGGAGAAAGGGACTTGGAAAACTGCTGATCCTTCTGGAGGGGCAAGTCATGTTGGCCAGGTGCAGAACTAGCATAAGGTTGTGAATACTAAGGGTTGAATGTAATTATCTTAAAAAAGACTTGGAATCTGGGGGTAAGGATTGGAAGGATAGTGTAAAATGGCTCTAAATTGTATTTCGAAGTATAAACTCCTTTTTCCTGTCAATGTTGTGGTAAAAAAATCATCTGTTTTTCCTAGTCTTCTTCTGAGAGGCCTCTGTCAGGTTATTTATAGTTTAAGTTCTATTTTATGACACCATAGACACAACCAAATTACCGAAAAAAACATCTTCTCAGTTCAGTATACTGCATGTAATTTTCAGTTTGTGGTAAAAGGCGTATTTCAATCCTGTGCTTTTGAAACTGAAATACAAAGAAAAGATTCTTGTGACAAAAGACAACTTTTAAACATCAAATCAGTCTTTCTGTTCTCTTCTACAAAAACGTCTTTTTTAAATGTTTTATGAGAAGAGTGTTTGCAAAGCAGACCTAAAAAGGCAATTATGGGCCCCTTAGAATAAATATGTCCAAAATGTACAGTACCATGCCTTTGCCACAGATCAAAGGTTGTGCTGTTGTTCATTAAAAAGAATCTGCCTCAGCAGAATATTTAAAAATAGCAGCACCTCAGACTATAAAGTTTAATAGACTTCAGAAATGTTAAATTGCTCAATATAAAAACAAAAGCTGAGGCAGGTCAAGATCCTTTGAATATTAACACCCACATGCAATAACCTTCACTATATCCTCAAGTATTTGCTCTAAAATGGACTGAAATCCTCAGAAGTATTCAAGCCACCTTCACATCCTCACATCCTCAAATTTAGAAGATATGAAACTCTGGTGTGGTGGTACAGTGGTTAGGATTGGTGCCTAGCAATGCTGGGGCCCTGGGTTCAGTTTGAGGGGTGCGATCTGTGTGGAGCTTGTTAGCTCTCCCTATGTTTGTTTGGGTGCTCCAGTTTCCTTCCAGTCCAAAGACATACAGGTAGACTCACTGGCTTCTGGGAAAAAGTTGGCCCTAGTGTGAGCTTGTGCCCTGCAATCCCGTCCAAGGGACGTCCTGTTTCTTGCTTGCAGGGTCAGGCTCTGGCTCCCTTACTGCTCTACACTGGAGAAAGCAGTTTAGAAAACGGACAGATAGTGGAACTTTATAGAGAGAACCGTAAGCAAAAAACTGATCAATGCAGGACCTCATACAGAGTGGACCAGCACATCATTTTTCCTCTATGTGACACTTATTTTACAACACTATTAAAACACAGTTGTATATACATTTTCAGGTGAGCTGCTGATAATTCTCGCAAATATACATTTAAAACTTTCTGTAAAGCCGTTGTAAAAAGGATCTTAAAAACAACACACAACATTAAAAACAGCATAAAAATACAGGACCTGATATATATACATATGTGACAAATAACATTGCACGTATAACACATTTTAGCTCTCAAATAATAAAGTTCTGTATTTTGCTTATGTAGGGAACTTTTGAAGGCATCAGTAATGACTACCATGCCAATGTACATAAATGTTGATGTACAGCGCCACCTTGTGTTTGCCCTAATATACACATACAGCATGTAAAAGCATTGATTCCTTAAAACAAGAAAAAAACTGCTTTTAATTTAATTTTTCATGTGCTGCGTTGCTCAATTCTTGTTTCCATACATGTACATAAACTCACACACACAAGTCCCATTAAACCTTTTTCCTTATTTTTTATGAAGTATGAACCCACAATTTAATCATGATAATTGACAAACTAGTTTAGCTAATTCTTTGACTATAAAACTGGTGCAAAGAACAAAATGGCATCAACGACTTCAGAAAAACATCTTATTACTATTAAAAAACAATTTAGGGACAGTTCACTAAACTGTCTGTAATTGAGGACAAATTGTTAATCTTCATAAAAAATGTTGTGTTATATATTATGCAGATTTCCACCATCTGTTTAACATGACTGATCGTAATTTGTGTCAGTTCTCAGTTTCTCCTTTTGTGGATTATAATATAGGTGATAAAGAACTAACCTCAAGGTGTTACATTTTATGAGAACGGGTTAGGTGATTTGCCAGCAAAAATATCTTAAGGTCTTTGTCTAACATGCCAGGTTATACAGACCAGAATGGACAACTCTACTTGTATCAAGTCACCATCCAGCAGATCACTCTTGAATCACAGAAGTGTAAGAAATTGGACACTGTGAATACCGAGCAAGCTGATTGTTTCAAAAGACCGAATTATCTCTAATTTAAATAGTGCAAATCGTAAAGTTAATCCAGTAGTTTAGAAATTGATTTCAAGGTGTTTCATGAGAAATTCTGGCTTTCCAAATATAGAAACAAATGCAAATCTGAAGATCAGAGTAACGATAATGACTGTGAGACTGTGAGACATGGTGAAGTGTAAACAATCATGACAATTTCTGAGTTTTCCATTAAAAATAAAGCCAGCCTGGTTTGACAGGTGTAATCTGTACAGTGTCTACTGGGAGCGGCAGTACTTTGAGACAATTCCAGATGTTTCATCAAAGTTACACTTCACATGTTACAGAACTTGTTAACTTTGTTTTAATTAACAATAGAATTCATTACAAATACCATCTGGGTTGTAAATGAAGCCTGGGTTTTGAGTTGTTAACAATACAATGTCAACCACCCTGAGATCATGCTAACAAACAAGTATGCTTGGGTAAAAAATCTGAATGTTTTGGGGGGAATTTGGCACCGTTAACTGTTATTATAATTGTTTCTAAACCCAGTTGAAAGAAGTAAGGGTTGACATGGGTACCAACAATTTCCAGTGTGGTACAGTAGATGCCAGTTTCCTACCAGCACAGACTGCACATGAAAAAATTGTCAGCAGTGTTAATATTAGTTACTCTTATAGCTGGAGGTTTATTTCCCTTTCAGTAAGAAATTAAAAGGGTGACAAAAAACCCAAAACTTTTAAATCAGCTGTTCAATTACCAAAAAAATACAGTAGTTACAGCATCAATATTCTCTTTTCCTTATAATTTAATTTCAATAATGTTGAATGTCTCAGGATCCTTTCTTCTGCTTGATTCACTATGTTTCAGTTTAGATTTATCTGCAGATGAATGAATAATCTAAGCCATACCAGCTTCTGCACAAAAAAGTTTTTTAACCTTAATTGCATAGCGCTCACTGGAAAAAAAACAAACGTGTGGCACTTTGTCTAGCTGTAGAAAAGCATGTTAGCAAAACAAGGATTCACCTTTTCCACTCCTGTTTTTCAGCTTTAAAAGCCACCTAAAAAACTTACCCTGTCAAATAATTAATCCATTTGCAGAAACTGTTTTTTCTATCAAGGAAAAACAAGACTACGGACAGTCTGTGTCTGGAAGGAAACTGAAGAACATTGAGAGAGAGGTAAACATGCAAGCATGCAAGCTCCACACAGATAGTGCCCCATTCCAAAATGAAACTTGGGTCACAAGAGCAGTCAGGCAGTATTTCTGACCATCGTGCTGCTGACCATTTCATACTAATTGCATACAAAGCCACCTCCCAAGGGATTCTCATATGCAACTGAAAAGCTCGATTCCAGTTACTGGCTTTTGTAAAATAGGTACTGTACAAAGGGCTAATTTTCTCCTTGCCATATCCAAGCAAGACAGCTGAGCAGTAATTAAGTTCTTGTGAAAACACCACCACCATAATTCTGCTCTTTTAGCATTTTAAAGCTCAATCTCTCACAACGTCTTTCAACCATAAGTATAAGACCACTGACCTGCACCAAATCAGTTGCTATTTTTGTCTTCAAAGGAAAGCGCATTCCCATTTTTCTGTTGACGCATTCAAAGTCAGGAAGCAGGAGCTCAAAATATTATTTCAAGCAGTGCACCATAAACTTTCCCTCATATACAAGCTCCAGGAATGAAATATTGAATTTAGCACTTGTATGTTCTCACCATCATTATTTAAAAGGACGATTGCGTTTTTTCCAGCCTAGAAAACATAGCAACCACCTCCAGTGCCTCTGAAATTCTTACTGAGACTCAGAAAGTTGTTGTGCAAAAATTAAGTTTGCATATTTCTATTTCTGCACATACCGCATCACACAAATTATATCTCAGCAAGTCACTGAAAATGAGTTCTTAGATTGTGTGGACTCTTCAGTTTATAGATGTACAGTATAAACCTCCCAGTAAACTCTAATCACAGGTGTAAATGATAAAGCTATTGTGCCAGGAATCCGCTGCATCACTAAACATTAAGAGGACTTTGCTTTATTTAAAGCATAAAACAGATGTACAGTTTGTATAGAAAGCCAACACCTCCTTTCAAAATGTTTACCTTTTGTTGTCCTAAAGTCCAAAAAGAAGACAAATAAAACCAGACTTTTCCCAGTTTTATTGACAAATTGTACCTTGAAACACCCAACTGAAAAAAGAAACCAAAATTTCTGAAAAAAAAGTAGAATAACTGGGTTGGATAAGAGAACATCCCCCTGAGGTAATACTTGGTGGAAGAACCTTTTGCTTGAATTACAGCCTTGAGTCTGTTTGAATATATATCCACCAACTTTGCACACCTAGAGGGAGGAATATTTGCCCCTTCCTCCTCACAGAATTGTTCAAGCTCAAACTGTGTGGTGACCATTGATGGACTGTCCTCTTCCAAGTCATTCCAAAGATTTTCGACGGTATTTAGGTCAGGGCTCCGACTAGTCCACTCAAAGACATTCACCTTTCTGTCCTTCAGCCACTGTACGGTTGCTTTGGCGGTGTGCTTTGTGTCTTTCTCATATTGAAAGGTAAACCATCTTCTCATTTTCAACTGCCTGGCTGAAGGCTGCATGTATTGTT
This sequence comes from Lepisosteus oculatus, assembly GCF_040954835.1. Lineage (NCBI taxonomy): Eukaryota > Metazoa > Chordata > Actinopteri > Semionotiformes > Lepisosteidae > Lepisosteus > Lepisosteus oculatus. The sequence goes on from NC_090696.1 coordinate 60,134,185, forward strand.
CAAGAATTTCCTTGTATTTTGCACTATCTTCCCTTCTGTCCTGACAAGTGCCCCAATCCCAGCTGAAGAGAAACAGCCCCACAACAGCGCCATGCATTACTGTAGGAATGGTGTTCTTTGGATGGTAGGATGTACTGGGTTTTCGCCAGACATAGTGTTTTGCATTCAGGCCAAAAAGTTCAATTTTGGTCTCATCTGACCTTTACGATACTTTTTAGCAAAACATAAACGAGACTTGATGTGGCATTTTTATTGCCAACCTCCCATACAGGTGAGATTTTTGGAGTGCTTGTGATATTGTCACATTCACACAATGACCAGTCTTTGCCATAAAGACCTGTAGCTCCTTCAAAGTTGCCATTGGCCTCTTGGTAGCCTCTCTGATCAGTCTCCTTCTTGCTCGGTCACCCAGTTTGGAGGGACAGCCTGATCTAGACAAGGTCTGGGTGGTGCCATACACCTTCCACTTCTTAATGATGGTCTCGACTGTACTCCATGGGATACTTAAAGCCTTTGAAATATTTTTATACCCATCTCCTGATTTGCACCTATCAACAACTTTATCTCAAAGTTCTTTGAAAGCACCTTTCTGCCCATAGTGGATTCTTTGCTTTGAAATGCACTTCCATGCAGTAGAATCCTCTAGAAACAGCTGTTTTTATTCTGAACTAATCATAATCACCATAATTGACCACAGGTGAGGGACAATTAGTTTGTTATGTGATCTGTAAGGTGATTGGCTATACCTGAGCAAGTTTAGAAATGCAATTGTAAGGGGGGGTGCTCACTTATACAAATAAGGTATTATACTGTTGTAATATTAATTTTCAAAATGTTTTAGAATTTTATTTTCACTTGGCTAATGTGGGTTTCTCTGTGTAAATAAAAATGGAACAAGCCTAATTTAATGTAATTTTATTTTCAGTGTCATACAACAAAAAGTACAAATTCTGAAAGGGGGTGGTGACTTTCTATACCAATTGTATTTACTTTAACTTGACTCATATTCTGCCAGTGATATTTGATATTAGAATCAATAGATATTCTTCCCAGTCCTGGGTCTTACTGTACTTGTTTGATAGATTAGTAGATGCTTTTACATGACCTTTGATTTGTACTAAATCAAAGTACATCGTAATAAGAAAATCTTAATAAACAAGCCAAAGTTAAGTACAAAAGGCACTACAAATAATTCAAATGCTATGATTTTTTGATGAACTAAAACAAATCCTCAAAAACAAAAAAAGGGAAAAGAAAAAAACTTCTGGCCTGTGCATCTCCCTTTACACATCCTGACTATGCAAAATCCAGTCTGCACTGCAACAGATTAATTTAAAAATAATTCAAGTAGAATTGACAATAAACCATACAAAATAACATTAAATTTACTTTGGTTAAAACACTGGAAATGGAATTTTATCTACTTTTCACTGATGGTTGGTGCATTTTTCAAAAATAAATAAAACACACGCATTCAATATTTATTATTCTGGTGAATAATGCCAAAATATCCCCCAAAAAATAAAAAGGAGGGTTAATGAAGGTATACTTGTTGATTATACACCAACTATGCTTGCAAGTGTGGAAGACCTATTTTTCAACATATCGCCCTCCCACATCCATTCTGTCACCTCTTTAGAAAGCTGTGGTCTCCTTTGTAATCCATGTAGCACTGCACCAATGCTTGGAATGTAAAGAGATACATATAATGGCTGATAAAATGGAAACGCCAATGTAAAGTCACTTGATAGGGCTCTGGGCCACCACATGAGGCCAGTATGTGCGGTGACAAAGTCTACAAATACCTGGCATTCTACACTAGGGGTTTGGCTCCCCTCTTCCAGGAGAAAGCCAGTCAACTCATGCCTGGTTAATGGAGGTGGAAAACGCTATCTAAAGTGTTGTTCCAGAATGTTCAGTGAATGCTGAATTGGGTCCAGATCTGGTGACTTAGAAGGCCATGACAAATGGATAATAGCAAGTGTGGGCTCTTTGGATGTGAGTACTGTCATCCTGGATGACACCCTACCTGGTATGAAAGAAATGCTGCAACAGGGGATAAAGACGAACACCCAGTAGCATAAAGTAGCAATTAGCTGACCATGCTTAAAAAAAAAAAAGTGTTTCCAAACCATGCAAGGAAAAGAAAATTCACCTCACAATATAAATGAACCACTAAAACCTTTCCCTGTTTTAGAACACAGCACTCAGGGCTGTAGACGTGTTTGGGTTGGTATCACACGTGCACTGGTCTTTTGGTCGAGAACATGGAGAAAGGGGCTCTGACCACATGAAAGTTCTCCACTTCTCGTTAACCTTAACCTTCGCACCACTGGACTTGCAAACCTGCAAAAATACCCACCTTTATATAGTTCTAGGCAGACTGTTTTTGATTCAAATGGCTTCTCACCTCCCGGGTAGAAGTCTTCATTTGATTTGCAGTTGCTTGCCTATTTTGCCTTGTCCTTCACTTAATGCACAGATATTGTACAAATACTGCTACCCTTTAATTTTCCCCAGAGTTCCATGCTGATATCAATTTATACACTGATGCTCAATAAAACACCAGCATTAATAGCCGTAGTCACAAATGCTCCTATCAAACGAACCTCAACAATCACTGATCTTTCAGGCCCACTGTGACTTCACAACTGTGCAACAGGCAACCAACACAGACCAGCAGCATATTTAGACATGTAACTAAGCATACCAAAATATTTGCTTAATTAATGCATGAGACACATCAGTCGACATCTTACTTTCAATATACATGGTGTCTCTCATTAACTCATGTGTTTCCTCAGACATATAGAGGTGTGGGACGTCAGGCTGCAGAAAAGTTTACATTACACATATCTAAGAAGCTTGTTTGAGCTGTTACCACACTCAACTGAGAAATGGGTCTCAGTGTTGGACTTTTTTGTTCTGATGAAGAAACTGCCTAAGTGTAGATGTGTGTGCCGAGTTTGACACATCAGTGATAGCAACAAGCTCTAAAAGGTAGGCTAGACTGACTCGGAGACCAAACCACAGGATGTTATTACAAGGGGGTCTACAGCCAATTAAAACAATGGCAGGAGGGTGTGGATGTGTAAAAGACATATTGAAAAAGAAACTTTCACCTGTGAAGACAAATTGGTGAACAACTCACAAATTGACCTCCTATGACTGTCACATTTAAAGGGGTACTGCACTCCCAATTCTAAATTAAATTTCCGTAACAGAATGTAGAAGTACTATGTTGTCACAAATTCCTGATCTCACCACAGGTGAGAATGAGAATTTGTGCAATTTGCGACATGAAGCTGCCCATCCTGCTCACTAGTCACTGCAATGACTAATGTAATATATGAGCGAATAAGTATAGGCCATGCAGCAGACATTTAATTGCAGAAATGTTCCAATGCGATATGCATGCAGAATTCACAAGAAAGTTCCATTTACGGGCAAAACCTTTATGAAATCGAGAGCAATATTTCTATTGGCTTAAAAAAAGATCTATTCACAAGCCTGCTTGTTTACAATGTAATAGGGCTGTTTCACCTCATCGGAGAATTTAATGCCTTGTTCTGAATCGCAGAATATGGCACTATGCATACCTGGAAATGCAGTCTATTTTGTGTATAACCTCCAAGTTACATCACGTTACAGTGTACATTTTACTTTTATTGTGGTTTGAAATGCACTCATCAGTGCTAATTCTTTCTAACCCCCGAAATAATGTTGCAGCTCCCCTTTAAAGTATCGAAAACAAGGTGGTCAAGAATACTACCCTTTACTGGGGAAAATATTGAAAATTCTAGATTACACACACTTCTACACTTAGGCAGCCAAAGTCTAAATCAAATAGTTTATCAATATTACTTCCCTGAACAGCCTATATTGTCAAGTCTGAATAATAATAATAATAATAATAGCTTACATTTATATAGCGCTTTTCTGGACACTCCACTCAAAGCGCTTTACAGGCAATGGGGACTCCCCTCCACCACCACCAATGTGGTGGTGGAGGTGGAGGAATAATTAAGAGTCATTTTAAGATATTAACCTTAAAATATAAATAGGGATGCACTGATATGGAATTTCTGGGCCGATGACGATAACTGATAATTAACAGTTTGCTGTGGCCGATAGATACAGATAATTTTACTTTTTTAAAACAATTTCACACTATAATCCACATTATGACGCGTCATATTATTTAAATAAATCACTGGAATGTTGAGTTTTCAAATGATTAATTGGATTAGTGGTATTGAAACTCTTTACTTTGTTTCTTCCTCGCTGTACTTCTGCTGAACATTTCAATTCTGTTGTCCTCTGCTGAAATGGTGAAAAAGTTCCACATCGCCGACACTTTCACTATGCAGCAACTGTACTGTACCGAGTCTAGTGCGTCAGTTCGTGCACATATACAAAAATAGAGCACAGCATTATGGGTTGTAATTATCAGCTGTAATTCCAATTACAGAACGAAAATAGGAAATTTAATTATTAATCGGAGAACAATATATCAGCCTCCGATACATCGTGCACCCCTAAATATAAAAAATATTTTGTGGATATTACAAACATGTACTCAGGTGCAACAAGCATACACAGTAAGATGTTTAATTACAGCACTGACTGGAGGCTTCTGCAGTGCACACTTCACTTTGGGAATTCTTCATGGTCTACAACTCCACAACAGACAAGACCATCTGTGCTCCCATCCCTAACATATGCTTGCAGTGGAAAACCATTTCCATTGCACCATGGGAAAAAAATATTAAGCACAGGCCAGGTGTGGTCTCTGATGGAGAATAAAAGATTACTGTTGTGTATCCAGGAAGTATGAATATCAATATGTAGTAGAAAAAAAAACCATTACAGCACATTTTCATACAGGACCAATGAAGGAAAGTGAGAAACACAGAACAGGAGCCCAAAGTGCAGTTCTTCAACATCTTGTCACAAATATTGGACACTGATATTGAAACAAGAGGAAATTCTCTCTTGTCATTTTGCTTGCTCTAGTCATGCTTCTACATAACCTGCCTTTTCATACTTTGGCTTCGCTGCTTCTAATGAAAGCACTGAAACAAACATGTAACTGTCTCTCCTCACAGGTATCAGACCACAGAACTAAAAGGTGTAAAATAAAGAATAAATCTGGAATACCATTTTTCATCACAGAGGTAAAAATCAAGAAATATTTAAGAGATTTTAGAGCTGCATGAAAAAACTCAAATTGTATCCTACTCAAGGTCAGAATGACGATGCCCAAAACAAATAACACTTAATGGCTGTACTGTATTGGCAAATCATTACCCTTTAAGAAGAAAAGTTTCTTTGCCCACTGAGATAAAATTAATTCTTCATAAATGCTCATTGTTTGGGTCTTCATGAACTGCACTTATTATTCAATGACAATAGTTGTAATTTACTTTCTTTTCCAGTCAAGAACATTTCTCACTTTGTGGAAATACAGAGTAAGAACATTACAACTCTGAGTCAACTCCAGTGTAGAATCACAGAGAAAAACTCTCCTGCAACATTGTAATGAACACACATTCAATAATAAAAAGAATGTTTTAAGAAGAAAAATTGTATTTTTAACCTTGGGCCTTTGAAACAATAGATGTGAAAATGGAAAACTTGACCATAACTTAAAAAAAAAGGACTGCAGGTAATGTTTGCACCAGAGGTCAGTAATTGAGAAGTCACTCTGCACATTTAGGCAATCTCTGAAAAGTGTGAATTTATTTTGTGTTAATGTTGTCCCCCTGAAACCAACAGGGGAGAAGCGAATTTAATGTCAATGAAAGTGAGCAAAGCATGATGAGAAAGTGGTTATGACAGACTGTAAAACCTCTTTATAGCTTCCATTTTAGTTTTTTTATGCAGTGTACAGAATTAAAATAGTGCAGATGGATTTTGTGCAAAATTGTTCAAGAGAGGAGGGCAACATGCGGTGCAGTTTCTTTTTTCCCCCAGCAGGTCCGTTTACTAAACAGCCATTTTAACATGATAAAACACAACGTACCACATATTTTGAAGATGGACTGAAACAAAAACAAAAAAAAACAAGCAAAGAAAATAATCCAAACAGCATGTATTTACTGTATACAATTAGCAGCCTAGCAGCTAAAAATAGAACAAAGGGCAAAAGTCATTGGGGACTACCCAAGGAGGCATGGCATTATGGCCCCTCAAATAATCTCGGCAGACCTGAAACGGTTTCCTGCGTTAGTCAAAAATAACCAGCACATTCGTTTTGCCACCCAGCATGGCTTCCAGACTTCGACGCCTCGGCAGTCAAGTCATTGTGAAGGCGGAAAAGGTTCTCAAGCAGCCTGGACTCCACCTCTCACCGACAAAGAGGAAGGCTGTACGAGTACGTGTGAAAAGAGGAGGGCGATGTCCAAGAAGGAGGAAGGAGGGGTGATGGTGGTGGGGGGTGGGGGGGGAAGGGGAGTAGTGGCTAAAACTTTGGCTGGTAGAGGGACACCCGCCCGCTAAGGCACCCAGAAGCCAGCTGGCAGTGTGTGGGGGAGAACTTGGTGGTGAGCACGACGTCGCTATGGGAGTAGATAGACCTGATCTCCCGCAGGCAGCTGGATTCCTTGGGCAGGCAGTCCACCAGTTCGCTGCACTGCCCGTCGAAGGCCATCAGCCGGATCCCGTAGCCGTAGGGTGAGCAGATGAGGCGGCCGTCGGGGCTGAAGCACAGTTCCTTGATGTAGCCCCGGCCCACGTTGGCCTCCTCGATGTAGTGGGTGAGCTTGAGGGAGCAGCGAGGGGAGATGGGGCGCACTGGAGTACCTTCCTGGAACTCGTACACACACGTCCACTGCAGAAGAGGAAGACCTGGTGTTACCGTTTCCACAACCTCCCTCAAGTACAAATACGGGAGAGCCAATTCTGTGCTTCCTCACCTACGAGTTACTAGCTTGCGATATTATTTCACATTTTGGTTAAGTGTTTTGCCAAGACTCGTTAGAAGTGTCAGTGTGACGTAAGCTTATGCTTTGAGGCAATTTAGGTTTTTAAGCTTGCATCTTAAAAGGCAGAGCAAGCAAGAATAACAACTGTTTTCTGATCATGATTGAAAAATGAATATTCACTTGTTGATAACAGAATCTAATAATACTCTAGTCTGTACAGTTAATTTTTTGCAAATGATGATGCTTATAATAGGCAATGGAAATCTCAAAAAATAAAAGTATAAAAATAATCCAAATGAATTTTTCTTAAATGATCCTGCACTGCAATGCTTCTTTGTCACATACCTAATAGTTTAATATTTCTTATAAAGTGGTTTTGTACTTTTGCTTGAAATGTTCAATTTCTGTTGTACCAGCAAGGCTTGTGTGGTAGAATTAGTATGTACAGAAAGATATTTTACCCTTTTCACCTTCAATGAAAAAGATCTGGGCAGTTTAGCTCCCGAAAATAATTTCCTTAAAAATTCTGGCAAGATGGCCCCCTAACAAGCTGAATGTGTTGGGATTCTGACAAAAACTAGGATGTCTAAAATGGGGTAAAGGGATAAGCTGTCCAACATCATCACGATAAGGGAGACATCCTGACCGAAGTCCTGTCTGGAGTACTCTTGTCTATAATCCATCGACAGGCTAATCCAACAATGAGGAACCTGCTATAGGTGGTGAAGAGAGCTACACCTGATGATGTAATGACCAATTACCATTACTTGTGATATCTTGATTTAAAAGATACCTCACAGTAAAACAAAATTTCAGTTTCTCCCTCCGAAACGTTCTGACAACTTGATCGCAAAAGGAATTGTGTGTGAGTGAACATCACTGTCTTACCTGCAGCAGAAACTAATTTAGCTGAACAGGAAAAATGCTAGAGACAGAACTCCAAATTTTGTAAATCTGAACTTTGCCCAAGACTACCTCTGTAACAAGAGAAAAGATGTCTGGTACAAGTTTTCAGAAGAGCACCCCCAAATATAATTTTGCCTGATCAACTGAATAATACATTTGGGCTTTTGCTGATACTATTAAGATTCAAGGAGTATGCATGCGGACTAAGTTTCACTCCACTCAAATCTCGACTTGCGGATCTTCCCAAGTTCTGAGAGCTCGTGCTATGAAATCTTACTGCAGTGCAAAGCAAAATACAGACTTCTTTCCTTTTCAAGCGCAACGTAGGTCATGGGTCACATAGAATTTGGCCAAGACTGTGACTGCATCCAGCATTTCACTCTCCAAGGAACTTCAAAACTTCATCTGGACTCTGCCCAGCCAGTGTATTATTCAGAAGTGAATACATTGAGTATTGACACTGTAACCCTTGAAGAGCAACTTATTACTGCAAACAAGTATATATTTGAGAAATATTAAATCAGTTAAATAATTAAATGTTACTTGTCTTTTGAGTGTTTATGAATCTATCTGTATAAGACTTATTCTCGATAATGAGTTATAGTCACTACATTTTCAAACAACCATGTATTATTAGCTATTGTATACAGCTGTTATTATTTATAGTTACTGAATGATTGATCCTTAATATATTACAGATATACACTCGTCTTGATTCATTTTTGGCATTTATTATTTGTGTGAATAAAACTGTATACTGTATCTTTTGATATATACAGTAAGCATGTTAACAGTTGTTCTGAGTTATTCCTAGAAGCCGCGAGGTGTTCTGGGGCATTACAATTACAACTGTTTCAGTACATTCAAACCATCATCCCTACACTCACTCAGTTTACCTGCGAATTCTGGAATGTCAATCCTAGATAAACAGAAATGGGTTTTGTTGTATATATTTTTAGTTGTCCTGTCCTCCAATAAGCACAAATCCTGTCTTGGAAACACCCACATCTAGACAGCGCTGGCCTGTACCCACCTCCTGGTCATCGGTGTTGCTGGAGCAACGGATCAGGGTGGCCCAGCCCTTGGGGTGCAGCTGAAGGGAGGTGATGCAGTTGCCCCTGTCCCTCTCTCCGGGGATCTCTGGAGTCAGCACCTCCAGGCTGTTTCGAGGAGATGCTCCTGTTCAAACAGAATGGCCAAAGACGCGGAGGACCACAATGTTACATCACGAGTAAGCAAGACTGCCAGCGCCTGATTTTTAAAAGTAGAGGACAGGACCACCACATGCATGTCGGTTCAAAATGTCATTAAAACCAGTTGAGACTTTAGTGGGCATTTCATTAGGACCTATGCTTAATATGGATAAAGATGCTTTGAAATAATATGGAAACACCAAAAGATTCAACAGATAGTTTTTTAAGACAATAGTGTTGCCTAAAATATGAGGAATTTGTTATAAAGATACAGTGAAACATAAGGATGGTTACAAAGGTTCTTGCTTTGTTTTTTGGTATCATACTGAAAGTGTGCTAGTAGCAGACTGACCTATGGATCTCATATAGCAGCTTCTTGAAAAAAAAACTGGATGTTTGCTACAACAACAAGACTGGGTCGTTTGTACCCTACTCCCACAACTCTTGGTGTAAACACATGCTTCCGAGTTTGAAATTCCCAATGCAAATGTTGTTTCTACTGGTGTCCTTTTCTTCTGGTTTCACCGTTGCTTAAATCAAATCCTTTTAATCTCTGATCAAAAAGATTAAATTAATTGAGCCTATCAGTGCAAGACATTGTTTTTAGTCCAGCAATGCACTTGGTTGCTCTTTTCAGCCTGATTCCAGGTCACTAATGTTTTTCTTCTGTCTTGATAACCAATATTCTAAATGAGGTATTAGTAGTGCAATTTACAGTCCTTCTAGTTTAGTGTCATTTGCAAACTATCATCTGATTAGTTATAAAAATTTAGATCTCCACCATCTTACTATAGATCTAAAAGAGTATTAACAGATTCTTAAGGACTACAACCTGAGAATGAATCTTTTTATGACTTGCTAAAATTCTTCAGAACGTCTAAATGTGCCATATTATATACTCTATTTGACAACACTACAGTTGTTACATGTTCAAAGACCACTAGCATATTAAACAGGATCTGTCTTTTCTAAATCCATATTTGAACCAAAAAGATTTGGTATCATTCATTATAATTGTCTCTAAAACTTTGCATGTCACAGAAGTAAGACTTATTAGTGAAGAGTTACTTATTGCGTCACCCTTGTAACAGATTAAACAATTTTCCAGTCTTGAATTGTTCATCCTATTCTGTAATGAAAGATGCCTGTTCTGTCAATAGACTGAACCATTAGTGAAGTGAAATATTTCACCTTTGTTTTCAACTGAGTAGGATTACCTTTTAATGCTAAGTGAAAATGTAAGAACTGGGGAGTAAAAGACTTTTACAAGAAAGAGATTTTACAAGATGAGTGATCTCCAATTAAAGAGACAGGGAAATTACAGGCAAGGATGAAACATAACACATAATTTCTGCTAGTATTCATTTGAGAATCTAAAAATACATAAACCGTTGTGTGACAACTGGAATATATATATATAATGCTTGGATTGAATTTTTTTTTAAATGTCATAAGAGGTTTCATGGCCAAACAACAATTTACACTACAACTTAACTGAGTCCAGTTCTTCAAGGTGGGAGCCCTAAATATCCTAACATTTTAAATTAGCACATAGCTAACCTCAAATCCTATACTAAAACAACTACTGGTAATTTCTGAAGTGTGGGACACACTTTTATATACATCATACATGGTGGTTTACAGAATATTCTAAGGTTCTTCACAATTACATCATACTAAAGATGTGCGTTAGCCAAAGGAGCTATAACTGACTCACTGAATTCACTGGTAAAGTGCGTAATACACAGACCACATGCAAATCAAGGGCTGAATATTGCATTCCCAACATTACAGGATTAAAAGGGGACTCTGCAGAAGTCAAAGGCATGCGCATACCCTCCCTCTGTGATGGCTGCGATGGGATCTTGATGGACTCATTGCCGTGCCGTGAGCTCCTTGTGCACCGTGAGCCAGACGTAGAGTTGTCTGTAAAACACAGTATCGCGAAACACGTGACCTCCCTCAGAGTTAAATTATATATTCAACCCAGGGCACATACAGCAGCGTGAACGTGAAACTGAGCTCTCACATTTTCGCGACAGACATGAACTGCAAGAGGGATCTCTCCAGTTGTTTTCTGAACGTTGATTTGCTTGAAGAAAATGAAAATACGATTTCCCATACAAAACAATATATATTAGAAGAATTTATGTTAAAGATAAAGTTCACCAAATTGTACTGGTGCAGGAAAAAGATATATAAACTTCTAAAATCAGCGGTTTTAACTAAGCTGCCCAAGCAGCGATATACCAAAGTGAGATGAAGTTTACACTTCAACAGTTTAAGTGACCTACTTTATTAAACTGCAGTCCCAATTTCTCAGACCGGTTATTAAATTTTTGTGACAAGAGATTTAATCTGTGATTTAGTTGCAAAGCCCTGGTGTTCCCATGGGTGAGAGTAAGAGTTCCCACGAACTGTGACGTTATGCGACCCTTCCTGCTCACTAGTCACTGTAATGACTAATGTAATGCAATGTAGGAGTGAATAAGTACAAGTTGTGCTGCAGACATTTCACCTCAGAAAGGTTCCAACGTGATATGCATGCAGAGTTAACAAGAAAGTTCCATTTACCGGCAAAACCATCTGGAAGTCAAGAGTAATATTTCTACTGGTTTAAAAGAGAAATATAAAAATAGTGTTGCAGTTCCCCTTTCATCGCGATTCTAAGCGTGGAAAAAGAAAGCATGCATATTAAAGGCCAACCTGAACTTAACGTAGTCCTCCTGGCCCTGAGAATGCGGTAACTCCCCACATCCAGGGACTGAGTGAGGTCTAGGTCGTGAAGGATCAGCAGATAGCCAGATGATGTGGAAATTAGCATTTTGGAGCAGTCTGGCGTTAGACGCATCCTCATGAGATAGCGGGTGTGAAAGAACTTCTTATGTGGGCAGCCATCTTCTGTGAACCTGGAGGAAAGACGTTTCAGGACTGTTACTGACATTCCTAGTCAAAAACTCCCCACCACCCCCAAGTCATAGAGGGGGAACTTGCCTTAAACCTACCACCTGTCTGAATTTACTTCTGATTTTCCAAAAAATATGAAAACAGAACAAGTATTCACTCCCGCAACCCACACACAAATTTGCTACTGCTAGAAGAACATCTTTGTACCCTCCATTATTACTGTAGTTTCCAACATAGACAGCCATTTTTTTCCATCCGAATGAAAGCATGATCAAGCATTTCCATGCACTCCACTGGAAAAAGTAAGAGCTAAAGCAAAACAAAAGTCCAAGAACCTTCGTTATTGAAGGGAATTGTAACTTTCTGTTTACTGTCAATTTAAAGAGCCATGTGGATGGCTGAAGATGGAAAGAACTGGGGCTTGGCTCCTTCGTTGAAAATTAATTTGCGTTTCAGAAAGTGCTTCCAATGACACAAGATGACTTTTAGAAAAAAACAGAAAAGTCAAATCACTGAGCTCCTGATGGAGAAGACAGACAGATTTCATATCTAACAAGCCTGTCACAGGGTTTGATGCAGTAAGAAAACACATTTTTATGCCAACGGCACAACAGTCCTTTGGAAAACTGGACAATTACACATTTTTCATTATATACCCATTCCATTTAGGATAATCGTTGTTTACCCCCAGCTCAGCTCACAGCAAAAACTCCTGTACTGCGTGAGGAGAATAAGGATGCCATTTGCACCCTAAGAGCCAGGCTCTCTGAGATATTTATACAAAACCAGTATGAAAGAAAAAACAAACAAACAAACAAACAAACAAACAAACAAACAAACAAACAAACACACAAACACACAAACAAACACACAAACAAACAAACCTCAGTTTAGACAGTTTTACCAAGGTTATTTTAAAAACAGTATGTATATATAAATAGATTATTTACTTTAGATTATCCTGCTGTATTTTTTATGCAATATCCAGAATCTTTAACTATATTATCCTTCATACCAATTTATACTATGGAATAGTACTGTGACAGTATGACATTGACCCTTGACCAACCTTTTGACACTCTGCAAGATCCAGGGTGCCTGATAAGAGTCTGAAGGAAATCACAGGTGTCTCCATTTTACTGGGATCCCAGTTAGGCTCCCAGCCCTCAGGCAGTTGTGGAACACCTCCCTAGAGGAATCCTTCTCACCGTCGACTACGGAGACCCCAGCCCCATAGGGAATGCTCACTTGAGCAACGTTGGGTAGGTCTTTTTTTTTTTAATAAAGTGCCCCCCTTTACCTATTCGTGTCCCATGTTATCACGTTGCCATCGAAGCCTGAGGTGACGAGCAGCCGGGTGTTGGTGTCGTATTCGATGTTCTTCACCCAGCTGGCGTGGCCGTGCAGAGAGCAGACTTTGGAGTTCAGCTTCCTCAGATCCCAAAGGGCGATCGTGGTGTCATCGGAACAGGTAGCAAAGAGACGGTTGTCCAAAAACCTGGAGGTAAGATGAAAAACTAGGCTGGAGAATTGGAAACACTCATTTACGAGCCCTTTGCCTTTAAAGGTTGTATTTTAGATGCATCATGTCATGTCATTTGCCAAACCACTTTATACCATACGGTGTCATGGGAAGCCAGAGCCTACCTGGCAAGCAACAAGCGCAAGGCAGGGTACACCCTGGACAGTACGCCAGTCCATCACAGGGCAAGTGCAAGCCAATCATACATGGGGACAATTTGGAGGCCACAGTAAAGGCCGAAGGAGAAAATTTGGCCCGGACACCAGGATAACTCCCTACTCTTATCGAGAAATGCCTGGGGATCATGAAAGATCACTAAGAGTCAGGACCTCGGTTCAAAGTCTCATCTGAAAATCAGTGCCCACTACAGAACAGTGTCCCCGCCACTATACTGGGGCATTAGGACCCACACAGACCTCAGGGTGGGTCCCACTAACACCACTTCCAGCAGCAACCATAGCTTCCTAAGAGGTCTCCCATCCAGGTAACTCCTTGTAATAATAATAATAATAATAATAATAATAATAATAATAATTGTTTACAGTTATATAGCGCTTTTCTGGACACCTTACAGGTAATGTGGACTCCCCTCCACCACCGCCAATGTGCAGCATCCACCTGCACATTGGTGTGCACATCCACCTGGATGATGCAATGGCAGCCATAGTGTGCTAGAACGCTCACCCCACATCAGCTATCAGTGGGGAGGAGAGCAGAGTAATGAAGCCAATTCATAGATGGGGATTATTAGGAGGCCATGATTGGTAAGGGCCAATGGGAAATTTGGCCAGGATACCGGGGTTACACCGCTACTCTTTTCGAGAAACACCCTGGGATTTTTAATGACCACAGAGAGTCAGGACCTCGGTTTTACTTCTCATCTGAAGGACGGCGCCTGTTTACAGTATAGTGCCCCCGTATTAGGACCCACATGGACCGTAGGGTGAGCACCCCTTCCTGGCTCCACTAACACCTCTTCCAGCAGCAACCTTAGTTTTTTTTCCAGGAGGTCTCCCATTCAGATACTGACCAGGCTCACACCTGCTTAGCTTCTGTGGGTTGCCAGTTGTGAGTTGCAGAGTGATATGGCTGCTGGCTGCTTGTAGAATGTGTTTCTAAGGTTATTTAAAAACAGTATATTTACCTATCTATGTATAGCTTATTTTCTTGACATTGTCCTCCTGATTTTTAATGTAATACTCAGAATCATAACTATATCCTTCTTATCACTTTACACCATGGATACTGTGAAACTATGGTACTGGGGCAAGCGGAATATGATTTGACTGACCTTATGTTGTTAACGCAGTCTTCGTGGGCTTCAACCAGAGTCTTGATGTGCTTTGAAGAAATGGGGTCAAACAAAAGGACTTCAGTCTGCTCGCAAGCTACAGTCAGGACGGACCTAGGAGAGAGAAGAAAGCATAGTCAAAAACACACCCCAGACTTCCCCCATTTTTCAAGGAGGTATAAGTTTGTCAAGCCAATGATCATGAGTCCTATCCTAGACACCATCACCTTTGTAGTTGTCCTTCTCTATGGTTTTGGGGAATGGTGTCATCCCCTGCTCTCTCATTTTCAAGAGCCAAAAGTGGGATCAGTGAATAACCAGAATCCTTACTGATCCATGTATACAACCCTGTCCCAGTTTTCCTCATCCCATCTGCTTTCCTGACATTTATCACTATGAATCCTCACATATAATAAACCAACAAATATTTTCTCTAGAGTTTCTGTAGAGCGTCGACTGAGTTTGCACATTTTAATGACAATTAACATGTGCAGATCAGCTATTATCATCCGTTTTTTTTTTCTTCCTGGTTAGTGCTTAAAAAACGTTTATTCCTTAACTTGCACAAGTATTCCGTCTTTCTGTGGTGTTCCATTTTATAAAACTACAAACAAGATGTCTACACACTTTATGAACTCAGTATTGTATTCAAAACCCAAAGGCTCAAACTGAAGGCCCAAAAGAGTATGATAGGTTGCAGTATAAATCAGCAAAAAAAACTCAACACAGAAAACTGAAATATGTCAAGCGCATAAATATTCTGAGTCCCTAACTCAATATTTCATGGGAGCACTTCTGGCAGCGATTAAATCTGCAAATCCCTTTGGGGAAGCCTCTACCAACTTTGCACACTGGCTTAGTGCAATTTACTCCCCCATTCATCGTGGCAATTTTGCTCAAATCCTCACATTGCTAGGGGACTGCTGTAACAAATCACAGATTCTCAACAGGATTTAAGTCAGACTTTTGACGGGGCCTTTTTTTAAGGACAAGGACATGCACTTTCTTATTCCTAACATATTCTGGTGTAGCTTTAGGTCATTTGCCTGCAGAAAGGTGAATTTCTGTCTTTGTATTAGGTCTGATGTAGGTTTCCCCCTCTAAGACTTGCTAGGACATTGCTCCATCTATGTCCCTATCAGTATCGACAGGCTTCCCAGGCCCTTCTGATGATAAACAGAGCTATAACCATGGTGCTTGAAAATAGGGGTGTCGTCAACTGAGTGATACATTATGTTGCGTATGCATCGGATATAGCTCTTTATTTATTGGGTCCAAAACAAAGATCAGTTCTAATCTTGTCTTCACCGACTACAAATGTTTTTTGCCACATGCGTTCAGTATCAATCAGGAGCTTTGTTGCAAACCCCATTTTTTCCATTTCCCCCCTGTGTAGGTTGACTGAGGTGCAGATGTGTGGTGCAACATTGTAAGTCGCTCTTGGCCTCACGGTGGTGTCCCTAACCAGTTTCCTTCTTGCCCACCTGCTAAGTGTGGAGAGACAAGATCCGTCAAACAATGTCTGGGTGCTTTCCATTTCTTAATGAACACCTTTGCCTTGCACAAAATTATTTTAAGGTGTTGGATTTTTTTTATATATACGCTTCTTCTGTTCTGTGCCTTCATACAACTTTATCCCCAAGTCGTCCTGAAAGCTCCTTGGTCTTCAAGTTTAAATCTTTGACTGAAATTCACAACCTGACTGAAGGACCTCTGAAGAGAGTTAATAAGGTGCACAGGCAGGGAATTCTGAACACCTAAATTCATGCAGGTTTGCCAGAGCAAACTGAATAGTTATGCAATCATGACTCCCATTTTCCTTTCCAATTTATTTATTTTTTGCTTTGAATGTGTGGAGCAGGTTGTGTATATAATCAATATAAATTCCTATTTCAAAGCGTCATGACTGCAGCAAACATGAAAACTGTACAAGGCTCTGTACACTAATAACTTAATAGGTGAGCTCATTTAAGACCATAATTCTCTTAGTTGGAATACATTTTTGTTGATAAACCTGTAATACTAGAAGTCACATCGAATAAAGGTATTTCACCATCAAATCACATTACTCTCTATAACAGTTTATCCAACTCGGGGTCACCATGGCCCAGTGCTTATTGCAGGGAGCACTGGGCGCAAAGCAGGATACACCTGAATAGGACACTGATCCATCACAGGGCACACACAGACACAAACACATACACACATTCTCCCCACTGATAGCTGGTGTGCGGTGAGCATTCTGGAGCACTATGGCTGCAGTAGCACCATCATGGTGGGTGCCACACATTGGTGGTGGTGGAGGGGAGTCCCCATTACCTGTAAAGCGCTTTGAGTGGAGTGTCCAGAAAGGCCCAATATAAGTGTAAGGAATTATTTAACACATGCAGATCAGAGCCAATTTTCACACAACACAGTTAACCTACCAGTATGTTTGTGGACTGTGGGAGGAAACTGGAGCACATGGCAAACCCAGGGAGAAATGTCGTAAAAAATACATATTTTTTCACCGTTTGGTTTATAGAATAGCCACTACAGCACTTCTTGGGAAACTATGTCTTATATTATTCTACCCTGGTAGCTCTTATATTGCATTCCTCACTGTGATCTTTGCGATGACTGATTGGCCAACCCTGCATAGTAATTTAATCATTCACTGGTTTAAGTTAATAACAGATTTTCACCAGGGAAAAAACTGTCTCTTCTTTTATAACCTATCACAGATTTCTGTGCCATATCATGTATATATAGTATGGTGCTCTGCAATTAGGCCCGAGAAGAGCAACTGACTTAACCCCCAGATTCAAAGTTATGCCCTACACTGACTAACTTAACCTTTCTGGTCTTCAACAAAGAATACCACAAGGAGACTTGACTCATGTATTCAGAGGTTTTAAAGGCACTGATAAAATCTCTTTCTTCAGAATCAAACAAACCAAAGGGCACCGGCTGAAACTACATTAAGCATAACATGAAAACATTTAAAACTGATAGGATTTTTCACACAAAGGGATGTGGGAGCACAATACAACCCAACACTGTGGCTTCTTTCAAGAAACAGCTAAATGAGATTTGACATTTTTGTCAGCTAACAGCATCCAAAAGAGCTAAGTGGGCCAAACGATCCTCTGTTGTGTGTAGTTTTTCCTGTGTGTGTTCTGACAATGTTGAATGAGCTGTCAAGAACTCAGTTCCTTGTAGTTCCTTCGATCAATATCTCTTAAAATCACCATCCATGACATTCACTCCGTCACTACGTTTCTCCAATCACGTTTCGCATTTGGTACCAACTCTTGAACTCCCTAAGGTGTCAGGTTCGACAGATTCGTTGCCATTCATCCATCTCCTAGTCAATTTTATCCTACAGTGGGTTGTGGGGGAGCCTATCGCAGGAAGCAAAGTGTGCAAGGCAGGATACACTCTGGATAGAAGAGCAGTCCATCATAGGGCAGACACGGACATACTTGCACCAGGGAGTTTTCCAAGAAGTCAATTAACCTACCAGTATGCTTTTGATTTGTTGAACGAAACCCAAATTACCATAGGTCAAATATATAAACTCAATGCACAGATATCACCCCAAATTTCCGAATTTAACCCAGGCCTCCACTACTGCACTTCCACACCGCCTCACTCAAATCTTACTTTAGGCAATGTCGTAATTAAAAATGAGGACTGCCAACGACTCCCAAGTACTTTTAAAAACAACAATAACTTCTGTTTGAATAAACGCTTATTATAATATCAAGTTTTATAAACATTAATGGAAAAGACACAGGGAACTCATTAATATTGCACCCACTACGCGTGGGAAACCCATTTAAACCCTTAATGCAGCTCGGTTTTAAATATCATTTATATATTTATCTATAACTGCTTGATAAGGACCTTCATGTAAACACTGCAATTAAAATAGACCAACTACAAACGTGTACAGTGATTTATTCACGTGTGCAACTGGGCTCCAACACATTTTAGAAACGTGTTCCAAGTTTTTTCTTCATTATTGCGCGAATGGCTGGCAGATTCGTTGCAGCTGTTGTATAGTATAACGTGCAACACTAAAAATGGCGCAGAAGAGAATTCGAGTATTTGTTTTAATAAATGCAGTACTCGGCACCTAAAACTCAGAGGGCCTAGCGATGTCACGCATATTTTTGGAAATAACACCATGCCCTCTTTAGCGAAGAGAAATTGAATGGGAAGGCTTATTCTTTCCTTTTCCGTTACAAAAGGTATCGATTCGTGAAATAAAACCTTAGAGCAGTCGGTCACATTAAATACATATGATTGAGGCTTCTGCTTAAGTCCACTCTACGACAAATGAATGCACGTCGTTAATTGACTGATTACGACGGAAAAGAGACTTAACGGATGATAAGAGAATTGAACTGGATAATGACAGCCATTATAAAAGCAGTCGCCAGACCTGAAATTACTAACAAAAAAAAGTCATCAAAAGTGATTTTTCTCGTGATCGCGTATGCGTGGTAGTCAAAACGTTTCGCACTACTAAGTTTGATCGTGAACAGCAACGTTAACCACACCTGATCTGGCTATGAGCCTCAGGTGCACGGGTGTTATTTCTGAATGTGGAAAAGCATTTCAGGGCTATGGACTCGCACACGCACAAAAAAAAAATAATAATCATAGTGCATTTTAACAGATCCACCGCTACAAGTAGGAGTTGCAGGCTTCGTCTTACCCATCGGGCGAGTACTCCAAGTTAAACACTGCCCCGTGCGTCCTGGTGCTCAGGTTGACGGAGTCCGCTGGGTTCATGGAGCTGTACAAGCTCGTCATGGTCCTGAAGTTATCCCGGGCCGGGTCCACGTAGGCTCCTCGACCCAGGCATCTCTCTCGGAGCGACCAAAACACGTTGCTACCGCTGCTGCTGGGCGACCCGGCTGTCCGGGGGCAGGAAGAGCTACCTGGCTGCGGGGATTGCTTTTCTCCGGACTCGGCTCTTGAGCTCCGCCGGTGTCGCCTGAGCTGCCCGGGAGCCCCCTCTACCTGCTCGTCGCCATCGGCGGGGCCTTCCCGTGCAGGAGCCTCGTCGCTAGGCCCGTCTAACCGGGACCGCTCGGCATCTTCGCTATCACTTTGGCGATCCGAGTTCATCGTGGGGGCGGGGGGTCTTCGGTTGGGTCAGCTGCGGTTTTCAGAGGGAAGGGAGGAGGAGATGTCGGCGTTCGTGACTGCGGTTTCCCCCCGCCAACAGGCTCCAGCTCCCGCTCCCCCTCTGCTTACTCTATCCCAGTGAAACCGACGCCGAGCCCGGGGTTCGCATTACGGAGGACCCGAAAAAACCGGCGCCGTCTACCCCGCAAGCAAAAAAACAATCCCAAAGAGTCTCGGTGTACGTAATTTCCGTTTCCTTTCCCAATGCATCTGCCAAAACACTCCCGACTGACAACAAAAACTTGTTTCACCAATGTAGACCAGAAAGAAAACGCACATTCGTAGGGTCTTAAACGCAGCTCAAGAAGGGTCTGTCTTCTGCTTTTGTTCCAACCTGAGCAGTCAATTAAACAATTAACCTCTTCTTATTTATGCAAATATAGGCTTTTTCATGTCTTTTGGTGTAGTTGATTACTTGAAACATACACTTCATTAAATGTAGTTACCTTGAGAAGATCCCGGTTTACAGTATTACAATGATTCAGTTAGAGAAACACATCAGAGATCTAGGTAGAACAAAAACCAAATACCCCCCCCCTGCTATCCCGGTTAGGTTAATCGGTTCATCCCGGTTAGGATTATCAAGAATTCACGACAAGAGGACCAAGTTATAGAATTTGAAGACATTCTAGATAGTGAGTTAATTTACTATACAGCGCTTTAATTCAGTCTGAATTGTTGCAGCACATAACTTGCCAATTTACGAAAATATATCACCATGACAACATTTTGGTAAATTTATGTAAATATCTTCTTGTTTCCTATTATTTTATTTTTAATAAACTGTTGAGAGAAAAAATGTTTTGAGAATGCAATGAAGCGTTTCATGACAGACTCAATACCGATTAAATAATGAGACCAATAATTTAAAATTCAGATCTACAAAGCCATAGCATACTTTTTGAAATGGAATAATATTCCTTGTGAAAATGTATAACATCCCACATGTGCCTAACCTAACTTTACTTCAAGGTTTTGCTTTGTCAAGCATGACTCTTGATCTGCTAGCGGTTTTGGGTTTGCCGTTAAGTATTTATTACGCAAAAGGGGCCGGTTTACTGATAGCACTCGCATCACCATCCCCACTGTTCAGCCAGTTACCAGGATTTTCAATCCATTGTTGCAATTCACAATGACTAAGCACCGGTGCTCTCTTTCATACATGTATAGTGCAGAGCATGTCCCTCCCACTTTTTTTTTAAATAAGTAATGGGTCTGCTAGCTTCCTGGACATGGCCATAATACAGTTTCCGCGACTCACTACGGTGCTTTTCACATTCCAGCGGACGCTGTCTTTCTCTCGCAGGCGTAGAGTTTACAATCTGTATTGTAGGACCATGGCATCCAACTCGTCTTCCCCGACCCGGTTCGACTTTCTAGTGATCGGCGGCGGTTCTGGGGGGTTAGCGAGCGCTCGGAGAGCAGCTGAGCTCGGCGCCACCGCTGCGGTGATCGAGAGCCACAGACTCGGAGGTACCTGCGTGAGTAAACACCTTTCTGGTAGCCGGTTAAATACGGTTTTGGTTTTAGACGGTTGAGTCTACAGTACGTCTTTTCTAGCTGCTGCATAAGTAAAGCTCTGACCTAACGCATTGCTTGTGGCGGTTATTACTGCAGGTTGCACTGCCAATTCTTGGCAATTACTCGGGTATTCCCCTTAGTGTAGTTAGTCTGTACAATGAATGCATTTCTGGAAATAATTAACTTTACCTACTGTTTATTTGTGCTAGAGTATAGGCACTTACATTCCAACTATATCGATGTAGTGGTCTCAATTCTAATTAGTACGGAAAAGTAGTTAAAAGCACAATGCATTTTCAAGAAATTCACGTTTTAGCCGTTAGCGTTGGAAAGGAAGTGAATACATTCTAACCCATTTGTCATTGCTCTGTTATGACATTATGTGTAATCCAACATAGAGATTACTCACAATCATACATTCTGTAACTTTACAGGTAACATTGCAGTACATATTTCTGAAATTATTAATATTAATAACTAACCAGTTTTCATTTCCATCTCATATATTCAGATGATTATTTAATTAATATGTATCTGTAAGTAACACCACCTCAATTTTGTGAGAGCTCATATTGGGCTCCTATTGTATTTGCCTTACACACAATGTTCCCTTTGTTCTGTTCTTACTTGGTCCAGACAGCGCCTGCTGTGGTTTACCTGGCTGCCCAAGCTGTTTATACATTACATACTGAGCAGCTGGCTGCCACCCAGTCCACCTTTCAGAGCCTGACTTCTCTGTGTATCTTTGATATCTCTCATATCACCTTTCCTTGTAGTGTTTTCACCCATGTTATTGGGTATCCATTCATACTACACAGTGAGTCCGAGGCAAGAAAAAACACGTTTTTCTTAAAAATGCATTTTTCTTATATTCTTTTATCTTCATTTAAAGCTTTCTGCAGCTCAAACCTTATTATATTCCAGTGGGGGGAAAAAGAGAATTGGCAATATAATATAAGATCACTTGATTGGCCATATACAATTTTCTTTTATTAGGAATTTGTCTTTTCGCATACCCTAACTTGCTCTCCATGAGACACATACAGGGAGAGACGCTTGGGGTCAGAGAGCAGCACCCCTGGAGCAGCTGGGGTTAAGGGCCTTGCTCAGGGGCCCAACAGAGTAGGATTCCCCTGCTGGCTGAGGGATCACACTTGTATGAGCACCTTTGATGTATAAAAAAACACCAGTTTAAATTAATTTAATTTCAGTATCAAGGAAGTAAACTGAAGGGTTAAGTTCTAAAACGTATACAATTACTTTTAAAAATAGGTGAACTTGAGGATAATACTATTGGGGAAATACACTGTTTCACACATATAACTTTCCAGGTAGAGAAGTATTGCTGTCATTTCATTATGCTCACAGAATTATCCATCCATTTTCCAGCTGCTTTATCCAGTATAGGGTGGCAGGGGCGCAAGACAGGATACACTCTGGACAGGACGCCTGTCCTCCGCTGGGCACACACCGATGCAGACAGATACGCACAGACTCACAACAGGGCCAGTTTTCTATCCCAGAAGCTAGTTAGCCTAGCAGTATGTCTTGGGACTGTGAGAGAATATTCCTTAATGTATATGGATCTTAAAGTACATTTATTATCTCCTGGCCGTGATTCAGTGAAGTGACTCATTAGATACTTTTGTCACTTTTTCTTGGCTAAAATTGTGTTTATGTCTATCCTTGTAGGTTAATGTTGGCTGTGTACCAAAAAAGGTAAGACCTTCAAAAAATGATTTTTTAGCACCAGAAGCACTCTTTTTGTAAATACTGTAAAGAAACAACAATGAAAATGGGCCATTTATAGGAGTTAAATATCAAATACCGATATCCCTATTTATCACTGTCTAGTTTGTTTCAAAATAATACTACTATTATCCTTTTGCTTAGTAGTGTTTTATGAGTTCTTTTAAGTGTTAGAAATTTCACTATATGTGTCATACATTCGTTATCCTGGCTAGTTCAGTTGGTAGACAAGGAGGCTCGTTAAACAACTTTATGCAGGGGCCTATTTATTAACTATCAAATAGCAGACTTGGCAGAATGGCATTTTCTCATTTGTAACCTTTTTTACATTTTTATTTATTATTTACTATTATTTTACATGGTGATCATGGGAATTTCCTTCTCTAAGATGTATTTTCCTGTGCTCTGTGGGTGAATCAATACAGTTGATCTTTGTGAGGTTAAGTAATTCAAATATTGATCAAATTAGCAGTTGCTAATACTTTAACTTTATGACCTTTAGAGGTACAAAGAAGTGAAATGTATGCAGAGCTGAATCCACACTATAGGATAAGTGAGGAACCATTCTTTCAAGTTATTGCTTCACCTGCTAAAGAACTAGATGTTCCTTTCTTGTACTTAATGTAATTCATTTCTGTTCCTTTCAATATTTGTGCAAAGATGTCCGTCGATAGCAGTGTTTCTTGATGTTAGTGGTTGTATTCTTTTAGCTGATCTAGAAAATAAGGATTGCCATAATGTTTAAAAGCAAACTGCAAGTCCCAGTTTCTTAGACCCATTGTTAAATGAATTAATTCACATTCTAGAAGACTTCTACAAATTTCGAATTAAGCACAAAACCCTGAACTTTGTGAAAATACCGTAAGTCGCCATGTTGTCGCAAACCCCTGGTCTCGCCACGGACGAGAGCAGAATTTTTGCCAGAATTGCGACGTGAGGCGGCCCCTCCTGCTCACTAGTCACTGTAATGATTTATTTAATGTGATGTACGAGAGAATAAGTATGGGTTGTGCATCAGGCATTTCACCACAGAAATGTTCCAACGTGATCTGCATGCAGAGTTAACAAGTAAGTTGGATTTGTCAGCAAAAAAGTCTCAAAGTCAAGAGCAATATTTCTGTTGAGTTAAAAGAGATATATTCACAACCCTGCTTGTTTGCAATGTAATAAGGCCACCTCACTTCACGGGAAGTTTCGTTGCCTTGTCTGAATCACAGAATATGGAGCTGCACATACCTGGAAATTTCATATATTTTTTTTAGTCTACATGGGAAGGTTTTCAAGTTACTGTGTGCATTTTACTTTTTTGTGGTTTGAAATGCACTCTGAATCTGATGTTCTTATTCTGAAATCTAAAAATAGCATTGCAGTTCCCCTTTAAGCAGCAAAACACAAACCAGAGGATACAAAACAAGCTATGTGGAAGTGTACTTAAAACTGAGAACAGAAGACACTTCTTTAGGCAAAGCATTGTGGGGATACGGAATGAGTTATTGGATCTGTTATTGAAGTCTGTAACCTGGTTTCTTATAAGAAGCGAGTGGTTGAGACCCTTGGATTAATGAGCTGCTGCATAGTACATACAGAAGTATTATCAAATCTCAGTTTAAAAAACAGGTTAAAGGTTATGGCAATCAACAGAACATAATGCTAAGAAAAATGGCTTATAAAATGAAGTGTCGAGTGGCTGTTTTAATAATAGCCATTATTTGGAGTTGGGATAATGTTAACTAGGTGCAAAGATTGTTACTTTCTAAGGTGTGGAAAACGATGTTCAAAGAATAAATGTAACCATTGTTGTCTCTTATTGTTCTGCCTTAAAAGCTCTCTCTTTTCCAATAGGGTCAGACCTGTGTTGTTTTGAGGCACTGTGGGGGTTAATGATGGCCTGAGTGAGTTTATTTCTTCCAGGTAATGTGGAACACAGCTGTTCATGCTGAATACCTCCATGATCATGCTGACTATGGGTTCCAGGGCAGTGATTTAACATTCAGTTGGCGGTAAGGTAAACATTTCTTAGGTTCTGGGCTAGATGAGTTTTGGTTTGTGTTTATCATTCATGTTTATCAAGTGTAAACATTCACTCTTGGCCTATTTTAATTATTGAAAGTAACTGGAATTCACTGTTGGTAGCATGTGATTTTTGTATAGTAGAATTGTTGTTGCATTACCTCTTTTAGTAGGGCTGGAAATAGTGCTGCTAGATGATTCTCTGCTTGTGGCCTTTTTGATTATCTGTTTTTTTTCCCACTGCTACAAAGCATTTTGTTGTTCTGGCCAATATTCAAGGACATAGTTCAAGACATACCTTCCTTTTGTTTTAAAGCAAAGAAATCCATTCTGTTTTTTTTCATTTGCCATGCCATTCTGCAGATAACTGAATATCTATCTAGGATGAGAAAGGGGCAGTCACTGAAAGCAGCATACTAACTAGGGATAATCATGTGGTTAATATGCAGCTTTGTACTAAGCTAGTAGTCTAGGTAAATACCAATTGCAGCGAACTTGGCTGCTGAGATTGGTCCCTAGCTCTGTACAAAAAAATCTCAAAGTAACAGCTGCTGCCCTCTAGAGGATACTAATGTATGGGACTAAGTACAACTATTGCTAGTATAGACTAATTTACAGTACTAAGCAGAACACTGGATCACATGTTAATACATAATGATTTTAGCATTCACAACACAATAAACCATACATCTCATTATTTAATCACAAAGGAAGGTATTACACTTCCTTATTACAAAATAGTATTATTACACTTACTAATGCATAGAGAGCATATGGTCTGCAATGAGTTGTGACATAAATTGTATATTGACATAAGTGGAGGGAAGCTAACTGAAATCAAGGCAAATACAGACAGTGTGCTCTTAATTGTGTTTTGTCACATTTGAGTGTCTCTTGAGTCAATTTGTTCAATTATTTATATTGATTGGATTCCACATGGTGGTTAGCATCTCTGCCTCGCAATACTGGGGCCCTGGGTTCAATTCTGGATCTGGGTGGCTATCTGTGTGGAGTTTGCATGTTCTCCCTGTGTTCACATGGGTTTTCTCTAGGTGCTCCTCCAGCATTCCAAAGACTTACTGGTTAGCTTAATTGGCTTCTGGGAAACCTGGCCTGGTGTATGTGTGTGTCCTGTGATGGACTGGCATCCTATCCAGGGTTTATCAGCAACTGGAGAAATTCCTGAGATGGTACCCACTAGCTAGTGCACCATTAAGTACACAATTCAGTACTAAGTCCACATGTTGACCCAGTGTGTTTACACATGTTGTGTTTACAAATGTGCTGTTTATCTACAGTACTTTAATGTAAATATCAGAGGTGTGGTATAGATATCTGAGCCCTTTCTGCACTTTCAGGAAGGTGGCAATTAGATCATTTGCAGCTCATAGCACCCAACATACAGTAATAGATTTCTGTTTATGCTAACTTACAGAGCTGGTGTGTTACAGAACATTTTGTTGTTTCCTGTAACTTGTGATTCATACATCCTGTCCTTAATCTTAACATGTCACCAAAAAACACTAATACACTGCTGTTGTATTCATCTGATTTGTCTTGGATGAGTGAGGAATTGATAAATGACGAAATAAGGGACAGAAAACAAAACAATTAGCTGAGTGTTTACCTAACCCTGTAAGGTTCCCAGAAGGTAAATGTGTGGGTTAAACTCTTAAGTCTGACAACTGAAAAGGATATCTTGTCTTATCTAACAGGCTTCTTTTACCTTTTACAAATTAATGTGCTCGGCACAACCCATAGAAAGCACACCCACAAGATGGTAAACACCATATACTGTTATATTAAGCAACATTATTGTTTTTGCCTTTCAGACTAATTAAAGAGAAGAGAGATGCATATGTTAGTCGACTGAATGATATTTATCAAAATAATTTAAACAAGGTAAGCTCTTCATTTCATGTTTGTTTAGTCTGGAACTGTATGACATAGGGATGTGTTCCTTAATTTAACAGTACACCCTAACACAGTTGTTTAACAGATTAATATTTCATCCCTTTCGTTCTAATCAGGACTGTCCCCATTATGCACAGGTATGAACATTTCTTAAGTCGTGAAAGTTCCTGTAATGGACATATTTTTTGTATCTTGTCATTTTATTTTCTGTAAATTGTATGATAAGCTATCCATTGACAGGTAGGCAGTGTTTATTCCTATTACAGTATGAAAAGGTGAAAGCTGCTTTTCAAAAATTAACAGAAAAGGCAAGGTCTCCATTTTTTCCCTCCCCAGCAGGAATATGCCACAAATTTAAAATAATAATCCAGCGTGTTCTCTGTCGCTTTATTTTGCCCGCCTCTGTTGGTTATAGTGCTGATAGCTCAGCTAACTTTCTGCACTGCACCAAGCGCTGGGTATTGTGCTCTCATCAGGATTATTCCACTGACCGAAGCTGTTTACTCAATATTTTAATATGGTTACTGAAAAGCTTTATTTAAGAATACAGTCCAATCAGGATGTTGTTTATATACTATAGTTCAGTTCTACATTATTTGTTAATAACAAAGGCAGGGTTTGTTATTTGTGGGTTTATGTATATGTGGGTATGCTACAATAAAATATTTTAATCACTAGTATTGCCTCCCATTTTCTAAATTAACTTATACTTAAAATCTTGTACTTATCTAAAAAATGTTACCTATTTTCTAAATATATATCACACATAAAAATTAATATAGATTTACAGTGCACAACATAAAGAGATTTATGAGTAATATAAGTAATAATTTCGTTAGTCTGTTTTACTTGTGGTTAATTGATTACTGTTAGCTACCAGACAGGAACAAATGTGAAACACGAAACATCTTTTTAATGCAGAATTTCGAATGGGTTTTATTTTGTGTGACATGCTTGCATTTGAAAGTGAAATATGGATGTGAAAAAATCGGCTTTGGTATACCTTTTTTTTTTGTTTATGTATTGAACTTGTTGCTGACAATCACAGAATTATGAAAACTAGAGTGCAGTTTCTGCATTCAGGCTTGTATACAAAAAGCTAGGCCTTAGACAATTTGGACAATTTCAGTTGTTCAACTACGGAACCCTGTAAATGAAACTATTTTACTGTTATTGTCTTATTTGCTTTTAATAGAGATGCATCTTGAACAGCTAACTGATCAAAAATAATCATCAATACCCAAACCCATCAGTCTTCCTTAAATCAGTAGGCCTTCTTCGTGTATGTTTTTTCTGTCTTCATGTTTGTTACTCTCCTTTTCATTCTCCTTTCTCCAACTTCTTCTATTTTTCTCAGTTGGGGATAAAAGAATGTTCAAGAAGTCTTACCTAATAAACTAAAGCATTTTTAGGCTTTAGTTTATTAGGTAAGTACACATCCTGTACACTGTACACATCCTGTGTACAGTACATGTCATGTCATGGGGATGTTGCATCACTGACAATAAATGGTGAAAGAAAGGAACTAGCCCTGAAATTAAAGCAGTATATTGAATATCATGCACTCGATATCTGTCTTCATCTTATAATAATAATAATAATAAACTTTATTTTATATAGCGCCTTTAAAGGTGGCTTCTCAAAGCGCTTTACAGGATGACAATAACAATAAATAAGAAGACTACAACAATAAATAAGAAAAATTTCACAAGACAGGACACAATTATAATTACAGCAATACAACAATAACAATAGAGGAGACCGTGGAAGATGGTATTAAGAAGAGCAGAGGGGTGAAGAATGGAACCAGTTAAGTAAAGGCTTTTCTGAAAAGGAGGGTTTTGAGTCTGGATTTGAAGGAGTTTAGAGAAGGTGACTCTCTAATATCCTTGGGCAAGGAGTTCCAGAGCTTGGGGGCATAGCAGGAGAAGGCCCTGTCGCCCATACAATGTAGACGGGCTTGGGGGACAGTAAGGAGGGCAGAATTTGAAGAGCGGAGGTTGCGAGGTGGGGAGTAGGGCGATAAAAGTTCAGACAGGTATTGAGGTGCCAAGCCATGTAAAGCCTTGTAGGTGAGCATGAGGATTTTAAAGTCTACGCGGAATTTGACCGGAAGCCAGTGCAAGGACTCCAGGATAGGAGTAATGTGAACACTTGCACTAGATCTGGTCAGGATTCTGGCTGCTGAATTTTGGACATACTGCAGCTTGTTCAGAGTAGATTTAGATACCCCAGGGAGCAGAGCATTGCAGTAGTCAATTCGAGAGAATACAAATATGTTGATCAGCTTTTCAGCCACAGTTAATGATAGCATAGGGCGTAGTCTTGCGATATTTCTAAGGTGAAAAAAAGATGTTTTGACAGTATGCTGTACATGTGGGTCGAATGTTAAGCCAGAATCGAATATAACCCCAAGGTTTTTCAATTTTGATTGGAGCTCAAGTACAGAGCCATCTACAGACAGGGTTACAGGACTGGCTTTGCGAAGTTGATGGGGGGTACCAATAAGCATGACTTCAGTCTTGTCACAGTTAAGATGAAGGAAGTTTTGAGTCATCCAAATTTTTATGTCAGAGATGCAATTAGATAGAATAGAGACAGCCACATCAGTGTCGGGTTTGGTATGGATGTATATTTGAGTATCGTCAGCGTAAAAATGAAAGCTGAGGCCATGTGATCTTAAAAGCTGACCAAGTGGGAACATGTAAATGCTGAAGAGCAAGGGGCCCAGTATTGAGCCCTGAGGGACACCAGACTTGACAAGACCAATTTCAGACCTGTACCCATTGAGAGAGACAAAGTGACAGCGATCAGTGAGGTAAGACTTAAACCATTTGAGGGCAGTGTCAGAGACTCCAAACACAGTCTCGAGACGAGAAAGCAAGATGTTATGGTCAACAGTGTCAAAGGCAGCACTGAGATCAAGAAGGATGAGTATGGAAAGAGAACCAGAATCAGAAGCTATTAGGAGAT
Organism: Lepisosteus oculatus; assembly: GCF_040954835.1. Taxonomy (NCBI): domain Eukaryota; kingdom Metazoa; phylum Chordata; class Actinopteri; order Semionotiformes; family Lepisosteidae; genus Lepisosteus; species Lepisosteus oculatus. The sequence continues at coordinate 60,164,278 of NC_090696.1, forward strand.
CGTTGGTGACTTTGACTAGGGCGGTTTCTGTGCTGTGAAGTTGACGGAAGCCAGATTGGAGGGGTTCGAAAAGGTTGTTTGTCATGAGGTGGTTATGTAACTGAAGTGTGACAGCACGTTCTAGAATTTTAGAGAGAATCTTAATGTTTCAAACTACATAATATCTTTAGCTACATATTTTATTCTTTATTCTTTCAGTCCATTGAGTAGGTCTAGCTTTGTATTTTCCTATCCATCTGTTTTCTAACCACTTCTAATTCAGGACTGCAGCAAACAGTGGGCACAAGGCAGGGTACACCTTGGGTGAGATGCCAGGGCATCGCAGGGCAGACCGACACAAAAACACACACACTCACACCAGATTTCCCAGAAGCCAATTACCAGTATGCTGTGGTAGGAAACTGTGAGAGGAAACTGGGGCACCTGGAGGAAACCCACACAAACCCGGGGAGAACATACAAACTCCACCCAGACAGCACCTCAGGTCCAGAATTGAACAAAAGACCCCAGCAGTGCGAGGCGGCGATGCTAACCACTGTAGCACTGTGCCGCCCTGTACCTTTCCCATATTTAGCTAAATCCATGATGGGGAAACAAGAAAATTGCTTTTCATGTGTTTAACATCCTGAGTCTTTGGAGCAGTGTGGTCACTCACAATGGAACGAATAGGAAGAGGTTTATTTTACATTGTGGGTCACTTATATCAGCTTACCCAAGTCAAGTGCGTATTAAGTCACCATGGGAAGAGAACTGTCTACCTTTCCTTTGTTTTCTCCAAGCAGTACAGGAGTAATTACTGTGTGTAGATTTGTGTTGATGACAAATCTACACACACACCAATGTAGACCCATGCAGCCAAATTGCCATCAATCACTGCAAATGGAGCTTTGTAGCGCTTCTGCCCAGAACATAACACTTGGAACTCCCCATAAATCTTTGGGAGATGTCATGACTCATGACAGATCTATCATTGATAACATTTTGCTAGGTTAGAAAAGGCTGGCTGTGAACACCCCAGAAAGTGAGCAACAGTGAACCGACTTAGTCCAGCCTCTTTCATACTAATGACCCCAGCATATTGTTCTCTTGACATTTTGTTTCCTTTCTGTCTTTTTCTTTCTTGATTTTCACCAGGCTTGACATACACAGCCGGCTAACTCATCTCCTCACCAGTGCCCACTCAACACTCTCTCTAACGTCGTGATTTAGGGCTTATGTAGCATTCGGTGACGGTTAAATGTCGTGGTCAGTTGTAAATGCCATCAAAGGCATTTAATCAATTTCCAAAATCCCTGTACTTTTCTAAAAACAGAGAACAGCTTCTTTTGATGCTCATTTTAATTGTAGAACACCATAGTGATTAAATTGGCCCTGTATCTTATTGACTTTGTAACAGTGTAGGTCTTTGGACTTCCTTTTTCATCAGCTAAAGGGTTGATACAGTACCTCAAGAGGAAATAGAGAGCCGGTGTGTAGTCACCGAAAATTAGGTCTCTCTTCTAAGATGAGAAAAGGGGGGGAGGCATAAAACTCGAGAGGAAAAATATTAGAAAAGTTCTCCAAGTGTTTAAAAATGTTAAGAGAGAGCCTTAGCTGTGAAGCCAATGACATAGTTCTAGGACAAACAAACAGCAGTCGGGTGAGAATGTAATATAGGCCTCTTAATTAGCAGCTCAGGTGGTGCTGATGAGACATTCTCACATGACAAGGGGAGAGAGGAACAATTAGGATGTGGTGTGGTGCTGTTAGGTGGTGTTGTTAGGAGATGTGGTAACTCAGGCGGCAAGGGCATCTAGCTCCAGACTGGAAGGTCCTGCGTTCAATCCCAGGTAGGGGCAAGTGGTGTAGCTTGCTCTAATTCCTTCCAGACAACTCCCTGGTCCACTCAGCCTGCTTTCCAAAGGAGTACCAGGGGTTAATCCTTCCGGGGGTAATTGGCCAGCAGGAGCGTGATGCTGAACACATCACCTCCACTTCCAGTGTCGGATGGTCAAGAAAAACATTGCCCCCCATTCCCCAGTGGGCCTTTATGGCCTGAAAAGGGACCTGCTTACTTACTTGGTGGTGTTCAGGGCCCTCTAGTGGTGAACAGGGGAAGAGTCCTTCCACTCGTCACAATTGTTTAATTAGGTGTGGCTTATTTTGCGTGCTGTTGCTCTTGCCCTCAAACAGGCCAAGATCGAGACTATCCGTGGCCACGCGGCCTTCCTCTCGGACCCCGAGCTCACGGTGGAGGTCAATGGGAAGAAGTACACAGCTCGGCACATTCTCATTGCCACTGGTGGCCGTCCGTCTATGCCCAGCGAAAAGAACGTGCCTGGTAAAGCCCCCCATCAGCTTTTTTATAAAACCAGTACTCCTACCGTCAGAAGAGGCTGAATGTGGGACTCCTGAGAGCCAGTGGAGGCACTGAGGTTGAGCCCAGATGATACAGGTTTGAGCCTGGGTCATGGCACCAGCTCTCTGTCATCAGGATTCCCCAAGTAGAAACATAAAGAAACATCAAAAATAACTTAATTCCACCTGGGAATTAAAATGCTTAAATAATTGCATTTTTTGAGAAAAGAAAAGCCTTGAACTGCAAGCTCATTACTCCATTGTGCAGTCAGTTTTGAACTTACTTTGAAGTTACCCACACATATGTATAAACACAAATATAATGACAAGTATTACATTGCTTTCTAAATGGATTACAAATGGTGTTATTTCTTTGTATTTATTGTTATAATTATTTTGTTTTGGTTTCAGGTGCAAGTCTTGGCATAACCAGTGATGGTTTTTTTGAGCTGGAGACCTTGCCAAGGTAAACCAACATGAAGGACCATCTTGGCTACTAAATCTACTGTCTGAGGGACTCAGTAGTGATCATAAAGGGGGAGTTTGACCTGTAGGGTTTCTGCCACAGATTACCTTAAATAAAGAGATGCTTTTTGCTAGACAATAGACATCATCCCCTAAGTCTCAGACTTCATTGGTTCATAAGCACAGTGAGTTAGAGCAGTGATGTTCACTCTTGGTCATGGATGGACACAGTCCAACAGGTATTGTACCAGGTGACTAATGATCACCAGTGATTAAAGTGATTGGTCTTTACAGACCAATTAAGTGAACAATTGATTCAACTAAAGTCTTTACGAGTCTAGAGTGAAATGAATAGCAGAAGACATGGTGGCTGTAGATTTGATTAATGGGGCAATCTAGATAACAAGTGCACACTTTTCTCAGTTATGTCGGCTTCCCTGGTACATCCAAGCATTCGAAGCGATGTGGTTTACAACCATTTCTCTTGGTTTATATGAATTTGATGTTGTATTTTCAGGCGCAGTATGATCGTCGGCGCTGGTTATATCGCTGTGGAGATAGCAGGGATTCTGTCTGCACTGGGATCCAAAACCTCCATGATTATTCGACAAGGAAAGGTGACAGTTCTTCTAATATAATCCTTTCATTTGTTGTTTGCTTGTTTTAATCTAACCATTTTGGTTAGCTAAAAAAAGCACTCACTTTATCCTTTATGTGCTTCAGCAAAAGCTATTGAATAGTTTTTAAGTCTTTAGTTCTTTTAAAGCAGATTTTTGTTTTGTTTGTTTGCATGTACATCCATTCATTCTCAGTATTCCTCTTAATGGATAATTTCAGTTTCATGAGAAAGCTTAGATATGTTTTCTGGCTTCTGCATTGTGATTGAAGACTAGGCAGCTGACCAGCACTGGGATGGAAAAGTAATTTGTGACCACAGTTGGTGTCCTTTGTCAACCAAGATAGCTGTCATATCCACGTATTTAAAAACCTTTTAAAAATGTTTCAAATGGACCACTGATGATTTAATCAATAACCAAGGTTTTTTTTAACTTAGCATTTGAAAGGTTGCTACAATACTCTTTAAACCCACAAGAGCTAGAAGTATTGAAATACTGTTCCTGCTTGAAACAAAGATGGCTGGCTCTATGTATTATGTTACCATAGTGATCTCCATTTTACATTGTTGTTATTTGTGTAAACTCTGTTGTAATGTAGGTGCTGAGGAGCTTTGACTCTTTGATAAGTACAAATTGTACAAAAGAATTACAGAATGCCGGGATTGACTTATGGAAATACACTCAGGTAAGTGCTGCGTACCTTTAGCATTGCGTAGTATTCTTTCTCAACAAGTTATATGAGTCACTTTACCTGCCATTTTAAATGTTATCTACGTTCAGATTACGTTTTAGTACACTATTGGTTTTACCATTCACTGACATAAGAAAAACCGTTTGAGAGTTACATACTATAATCCAAATCACCTCAGAATGTAATACGTTGCCCTTTTGTTTTGCAAATAAAGTATGTATAAACAAGCAAAGGTTTGGTCTTAACAATGCATGTTGAATAAGCAAAAACAGTTTCATATATTCCAATCTCTATCTGCTTAACAGATAGGAACAGATGTGGCGCACATGCTCTGATCATCAGATAGTAACTTGATTGAGATGAAGAAAAGGTTCTTCACAATTAAGATTTATGCCCTTTTCCTGGTTTCTCTGTAGATCAAATCGGTGAGCAAAACCGAGAAGGGCTTAGAGGTCACTCTGGTCACCAAAGAACCAGACCAACAAGAGAAGATCAGCACCATACAGGAAGTGGACTGTCTGCTTTGGGCTATAGGACGTGAACCAAACACAGAGGGGCTCAACCTCAAGCAGCTGGTAAGAGCCTTGAATCTTTTCCTAAAGTCAGCTTGATACTGCTCCTTCCACATTTTCAGTCAGGTCATTTAGAAAGTCTTTTCAGGAGCATTATGCTGGAGTCCCTTCAGAAACAATTATGAACAACTGCAATACAATGTTGTAGGCTGAAAACAACTGTCTTGTTAAATTTCACAGCTACACTCAATGTGGAAGAAACCTGAGAAGTGTTTGCACCGGGGAATGAAAACGCTTTAATATTTTTTAAAATGAGGGTCACTTATGTACAGATAACTCCATGTCCTCACCTTAATAAGCCCTGTGCTTTTTTTAAAGTGTTGGGGTTTCAAACACGTAATAAAAACTGCACCAGGTGCTCATTCAGGACAGGAGGCTGGAGGTACTGCATCCTGAGAATAGGAAAAGCAGTGTGGGGGTGTAGTCATTTCTTTCTGGACTTTTAACTGGAAGATTATGTGTTCAAAATCCCTGATGGGGCACTGCTGTTGTACCCCTGAGCAAGTTACTTCACTTAGACTGCTCCAATAAAATTATCCAGCTTAGAAATTGGTAAAAATATTTTGCAAATGACTTTGGACAAAAGCAACGCACCAATTAATGACAAGTGGAATACAAGAATACCAAAATGAAAAGCCTTCCACTCTAAAGTTCTTTCAGTTTATCTTAAATTGCCTTTTTTTAAAACGTTCCGATTCCTCCTGCAGTCTTGAAATGGCTTATGAAAATTTAATATAAATGTGAAGTGAAAAACCTACAGTATATAACCTTATCCCTTTAGTTAGCTGCCGAAAACAAACAGTTGTGGTAACCCTGGGGCATAATAACTCAGGTAGGATCCTATTCTGATGTTCAGTTGTTAAATGCAGCACACATATTATTTGCTTTTTTCTGTAATCTTCCTAAATTACCTTTATTTTTGCCTTTCTGACATTTTCTACTTTTATTTTATGTATTTTTGTGTTTTTTTTATTATCGATCTTCGCTTGTCAGCCATTCTGGATGCTTAACACTTGAAAGATTACTATAATTGATCTTCCTTAATACTGTATTACAGAATCACTCAAACTGGAAGTTCCACCCAATTTTAGTTTTGATCATTTATCTAAAAAGTGATCACTTATTGCTTTTGTACCATCTGTGCTCTTCCATAACTTTGCACAGCTGTTTGAGATGGAAATCACATGACAATATGCTATCAAAAATTAATAGTCGATGTTTCGCTTTTATTGACTTAAATTGTTCTTTCCTGCAAAGCAACAGACAGTAGGTTTCACAAATAGCCCTTTCTCTCAGGGTGTGCAGCAGGATGAGAAAGGCCACATTGTGGTGGATGAGTTCCAGAACACCAGCAGACAGGGCATCTATGCAGTTGGAGATGTCTGTGGAAAGGCTCTCCTCACACCAGGTATGTCTGGATACCCTACAGCCCCTGTAGCAATATTCAAAGCTGGCCAATCCTGCTTCTGGATAGCCACGATCCAGCAGGTGCATTAGGTCACCCTTAATCACCCTTTAATCAGTGAACATATGTGCTTATATAGTACATTATTATTATTTACCAGAGATGTTGAAAATTAGAATCTTGATGTAGACTTAAATCAGTTGTAACAATTCACCGTTCAAGGAATAGAAATGAGATGAGACTAAGAGGACTAATCTCTATGTCCTAGCTTGGGCTTTTTGTGCACTTTTTGTGAAGCAAAAAGTCTTAATTGTTTTCTAAATTGGGCTTGTCGGAACTAAAAATTGCTGTGTTACACTATGTTTTGGAGAACTCTATCACTTGTAAGAACTGTATAATTTTATCTCTTCGCAAATGTTCCAAAGCATGTTCTCATTGACTCATTGGTGGCTATTCATTTCCTGCTCCTTTCAACGCATTTTCTTTTAGAAACCCCTAAACATTTTACCAAAGAGTAATGTTTTGTTGTTTCATCAGTTGCTATTGCAGCTGGTAGGAAACTGGCACACAGGCTGTTTGAAGGAAAGAAGGATTCAAAATTGGACTACAGCAACATTCCCACTGTGGTGTTCAGTCACCCTCCCATAGGAACTGTTGGAATGACAGAAGGTAGGTGCTTGTTTGCAATATAGAGACTGCATTCAGAATTATGAAGCTTTGCTTTTGTGCCACGTCTGGTTGCAGTCCAATCTAATATTTTGTATTTTGCATCACACTTACAAAAATCACACAGAAACAAAATCTGTATTTGTTTTCGGAAATGTTTCAGAGAAAAAGAGGCTGCCTGCCATTGCATAGCAGTTTGACTGTTAAAGGTTTTAGAAGAATCTGAACTAGGAACATGTGTTGGATATTTCAATTGTATTACCTTATTTTTAGTTAAATCATGTGGGGACATATATTATTCATTTTTTTTCATCAAAACACATGGCGTCTCTGCTTCATCGTTGCAGAGTGTGCCAGAGCCTGGATCCCATTGCTCTGCAAAAAGAATCCGGATTCCTTATAAGAAAAAATGGTCATCCCGGGATGTTTCATTTTAAAGGAAATTAACAAAGATCAGTGAACTCAAATATATTAATCTTCTCTTGAAGGGACTTGTAATACTATTAAAATTGATTAATTCAGCTCTTTCTTTTCTGTGATTTTAACTTTATTGCTTTTTAAGCAGAATCACTTTTCCTGTTAGCATAGTGCCCCAAATGTGCATCTGTGGGTCAGAAGACAGAAATAACACCAGCATTTGTGACCGGCATGTTTTACCTTCTCACTTGCCATGCCCCTCGGCAGGCCACACAACAGTAACAGCTTGTTCGCTGCAGTAGGAGCTAAACTAAGAGCCCTTTGTTGCAGAGGAAGCGGTGACTGCCCACGGGAGAGACAACATAAAGACGTACAGCACTTCTTTCACTCCCATGTACCATGCGATGACCACGAGGAAAACCCAGTGCGTCATGAAGCTGGTGTGCGTTGGGAAAGAGGAGAAGGTAGGACTTGAGGGCCCGACTGCTCTTTGTGCCACTCCATACATCCCTTTTTCTGCTCTTTTTTCCATTCGTTCAGATGCTCCTGAAATTATTCTTTTCTCCTCACTCTTTTTCAGTTTCCTGAGTTTGACTTTAATTGAATATACAAACTCTTACCTTCAGCTTGGATACAATTTAGAGTTGCTGATGCTTTGTGTCTGCATCAAGCTGAACATCTGATCAACATGACTTCTGTCACAAAGAATTGCTATGTACATTTTATACATTTGTACATTTATTTCAAGCTCTTTTGCACTTAATAGCAGTTAAGCGGATCTGATCATGTTTTTAAAAAATTTAACACCGTCTTACAACCATGCTGAGTCACTGGGATCATTCAAGGAGACTCTTGTTCGTTGAGCAGACGAGCAGGACTGGCCGAATATACTTCATCAACACGTCCTCATGTTCGAATTGTCATTGCAGGTAGTGGGACTGCACATGCAGGGACTTGGATGCGATGAGATGCTGCAGGGCTTTGCTGTGGCAGTTAAGATGGGCGCCAGGAAAGCTGACTTTGACAACACTGTCGCCATTCACCCCACCTCCTCTGAGGAGCTTGTTACCTTGCGCTAGAGCACGGCTGCCCTTCTCAGGACTTGGGTCCCCATTTTCCTGTACCGCTAAAATGGGTGTCCTCGTTACCACTACCTGTGGAGCAGAATATTCCTTAATTTACAGTATGTTAGTGTTCTTTTTGCTGATGTCATTTACTGATGTATTAACTTGGGGGGGAAAAATGCAACCCTCTTATTTTTCCATGGTCTGTATGGAAAGCTTCGAAAGAGATGTTAAAAATGGAGCAGGACTAAAATTCCATCATCCTTCCATCACCTGTGAAACCTTAAGGACCCCACTCGCGTTTTCAGAGTTCTCACCAGACAAGTAAATCAAGGCAATCACTCCTACCAAAGTCTTGCTATGAGATTAAGAACCATTGAACATAGTTATCAAAGTCAGTTTGTCATTTTAAAATATTCACAATATCCAGCATTTCTTTGTGTTGGATGAGGTCCCATTAGCTGCTGAAGAACATGGTGTAGTAACAAGAAAGTTTTAAGAAGAACCATTGAATGGAAGAAAATATAACTGCACCTTTTAAAACAAGGTGGTGCCTTACCTAAATGCATACAATTACCTTTAGACCTGGAACACTGGTGGTCAGTTAATGTATGAAATGTTAAAAAAAATGAGTTACAATGAGCTTGCAAACATTTTAAGAACAGTTTTTCTTTTTACCAGGCAGAATGTCAAGACTTCAATCCAAGCAAATTGGACAGAATGTTCCATCCCATTCAGATAATCCAAATATTCCTAACAAACTGAAAAAGGAACCAATACGCTCATTATATTGTATTGATTTCTTTGCAGCATTTGCTGTCTGAATGCACAAATTCCCGTATTACTCTGGTGTTGATTAAACCCCATGCTTGCATGGCTTGCAGTGAAATATCTATTTCCATTGTAACTCTCACATGACATTCCCCATGTAATAGCAGTGGTGACATGCACAATCAGATTAGCTCACAGCACTTATACCTAATTTATTATGACACTTTATTTAGACTTATAACAAGTGTATTCCTGTTTTTTGATATGGGTTTCTCCTTACAGATTTTTTTGTACAGCTTGAAGGTATTCTGTTATTTCTGTCCAAAACATTCTTATTCACTTACACTAATAATCTGTTGAACAGTGGGCGGACTATAAACAGCTAGGAATACATCAGCCCTACAGTTATGGATAGTGACATTGTCAGCATAAAGGTTTAAAGGTTTGGCTACTGAGGGGCTAGAAGCAAAATTCACTATTTTAGTCCATTATTGCATTTTTGCACATTATTTGGTAAGAAAAAAGTCCTATTACCATATAATGCACAGACATCTGTGCCTTATTATAAAGGTGCATATAGTGTTCTCTAAATGGTATAACAACACAGTTATACTTTTGTATAAAAGTGATATAAAACAAGCATGCCTGAAACCATTATTCATTTTGGGGTAGATCCTTTAATACAATTAAGAAAAATGCTTTCACAACATATCCCTTGAGTGAGGAGTGGGGCTGTCCTTAATCATGGCAGCAAAAACTGTTCTGTACACTTTGAGAACCTCCTGGGCTGAAGGTCTCTGGGAGGGGTCTCTATTTTTGCAAGCGGCATGCGTATCGAAGAGGTGAAAGTGGACCACATCGCTGCCCTCCACCTGCCCCAGCAGGAACCTCACCACATCAGGTATCTTCCAGATATCCGTCTTCTCGTCATAACCAGGCATGAGCCCGTCTGTGAACTGCAGCTCCTCCCCATGAGGCCACAGCTGCTCGGGGGCCACAAACTCGCCCAGGAGCTCTCGGGGGCCACACTTCGCCAGTATGTTGGCGTCATGGTCCACGAGAGGCAGAGCATCCAGGTCATTGGCCACCAGGTGGAAATCGGTGGTCAGGAGGTACTGGGACAAAGTCTTTCCCAGGTCATTGGAATCGCACATCACACGCACCCCCACGGGGCTGTTGTGCAGAAAAGCCTGGATTTCGACGTATTCTATCGCCAGCCGGAAGCGGTTCTGCCAGGTGTTGACGTTGGAGTACTTTTCCAGGTTTAACACGGCGTTGAGGTTGAGGAGGGACCCCAGTGGCTGGTACTCGGTGACGATGGCATGGTTGTCCAGACAGAAGCCCACCAAAGTGACCACATAGGGGCTCTGCAGGGCTTTTAGCATCTCTAGTCCATGTAGGAAGTCCTCCCGGTAATCCAGAGAAGATAACTTGGAGAGGGCGACTTTGTGACCCTTCCACTCTGACAAGAACACCTCGAGAAGAGACAGGAAGATTTTATTTGAGGGACCCGTAGAAAAACACATTTGATTTTAGCAAACAATTCGTTTTCCCCTTTACTCTCTAATTTAGAAAAAGAACAATAAACCTCTTCAGTGTTTCAACCCTTGTAACAACAAAAAATGCACAAACATAAGAAAAGTCCTCACTGCTGTGATCTTAATCCACTGATACATCAACGGCTTCGAACAGGTGATGTCTGCCTTTGCCTGTGCTGTCACACGGT